>NC_064282.1:81989566-81991532 GCF_019186545.1 Solanum stenotomum | reverse complement strand
GTTTGTGTTTGAGTGGGAATGTAATGGGATGTTTTAAAACTACCTATTTATATTCCTGATTTTATTTAAATAAATATTTTTTTTAATTTTTCATTTTTAATTTTTATCTTTATATTAACAACAAAAAATTAATATAATTTAGTACAAACAATATTATATGTTCTACAATCTTTATTGTAAAAATTATTAATAACAATTTTTTGTGTTGAATCATTATGTTACTTTTTTTAAGCGAATTCATTGTACAATTTTCATATTATCACTGATACTCTTTTTGTAAATATTGTTTGTGGTATGGTTTAATTAGTTTTCCTCGTATAAAATTTTACATGTAATTGAAATAAGGTTATATTAATTTGAATCCAAAATATAAAAAGAGATACTCTTTTTTTTCAATATTTTTGCTTATTAAAAATCTACCGAAGTGTTTTTTATATAATATGTGATGAGATGCTAAAATTTCATTCCACTTTATTTTCAATATAGAATTTGAGATTATGTTCAAATAATTTTATTTCCTATATGAAAATTTAGTTAATTTTTATTTTATTTTATTGTGTTGCTAGAAATTCTTTTTTTTTAATATAATTTTATTTATTCCTGACTTTATCTATTAAGAATTAAGTTACATGATATTATACATTGCATGATTTCTTTATACATTATAATTCTCTTTTTTTTTATTCTTCTTCTTCAATGATATTTTTACTAACTTTTTCATTTTTATTTCATTTATAGTTCAAATAATGTCATTATTAAACTGTGATTATGAAATAATTCTCTTACATATAAAAATTTGAGTTTTACCTTGATAATTGAAATATCCACGTGATAATTTTGAATTTTATTTTTATTTCAAATATGTTTTGCGAGAGCTTTTTTTATTGTTAATTTTTTTTTATTTTTGTTGTTATATAGTACAATTTCAATTACATGAGCTTATTCATATAGTATGACTTTTTTTATATTTCAAAATACGTTCTCATCTCAAATTTAAATGTTTATACTATTACATTGAAATTATGTATTTATATGTTTTTCATTTTCTTGTTCATATCTATTGTTATTGTGCTTACCCGTTTGTCATGTGTTCTTTTAAAAAAATAAAAATAAAAATCACTGTCCTTCTCTATTACTCATCTTCTAAAATTTAAATAAAAAAAGTAAAAATTTATATCAATAATTACCTAAGGTATGACGACATCTTCATTCTAAATTCTTTCATCTTCTCCATCACTATTCATATTGATTTTATTCATCATCACTAGTCTACGTACCCGCGCGTTGCACGGCTATATATGAATTTATGATTAATTTAATTTCATGAAACATCAAATAGTTGAAATATTTTTACATATTTGTCCTTTATTATTTTTATGTTGTATTGATATATTAATATATTGTTCATATTAGCAATTTATTAGTTAAAAATATTTCACATGAAATGTGAAATATCATAAGAATAAATGACATGTTAGTATATTTTGCATATATTTTTTTTCAAATCCAAAAGATTTAAACTATTCTTTACATTCTTAAATTTGTGTCAAACGATAATAGAAAAGTAATTTAAAATAGAGTCAATATAAAATAATGTCATAATAATAGTACATGATATATACATTTTTTATTAATCACTGAAAATAATTAATTACAAATAGTGAATAAGTTACTTTTAAACTTTCGAAAAAGAAAATAATAATTTAATTTTTTTATCAATGATTAGATGTCAAGGAACTTATCAATTTTTATAGTATATTTTGCATATATTTTTTTTCAAATCCAAAAGATTTAAAATATTCTTTACATTCTTAAATTTGTGTCAAACGATAATAGAAAAGTAATTTAAAATAGAGTCAATATAAAATAATGTCATAATAATAGTACATGATATATACATTTTTTATTAATCATTGAAAATAATTAATTACAAATAGTGAATAAGTTACTTTTAAACTTTCGAAAA
>NC_064282.1:81983735-81986366 GCF_019186545.1 Solanum stenotomum | reverse complement strand
AGATTTTCTGAGATTTTGGAGGAAATCTTGTGCAAACCCCAGCTGCTCCCTGTTCCGAATTTTGAATTTTGAAACAAGAGGAAAATTCCATTTTGACCCTTGTTTCTATCCGTTTTCACCCTAATTCCCCATCTATATAAATCCCCTTCTGCTTATTTGATGAGGGGGTGAGGAAAAAGATTGGAGAAAGAGATATACGTTAGAGTTTTTCTTGAACAATCAATCTTTACATTTAAGAAATCGTAATACAATTTAGTTCTAAGTTCTAAAAGGGTCCCTGTTTGAAGTCGTTTCGATATTCTAATTTATTGTTCGAATTTTGAAGTCGTATTCGGTGAGGAATCGTCGCTCCCCTGCTCGTCCCGTCCCTGCTTCGCTGTCCGAAAAAAGGTAGTCTTCTTCTTCATAATGTTCTTTCCACCTCTTCTATTTCTGAGTCACATTCTGATGATTGAAACTTTCATTTAGTTAGTTGTTGGATGTTAGTTGCTACTAAGTTTGATGTTGTTTCGATGTGGTGTAACTGTTTTCAGTCGTTTCAGTGAGTCGACAAAATATCGAGTTAAAGTCTTGGATGTGGAATGAATGAACTAAGATATCAACATCCCAAGTCCACGTGTTGTATTTACTGCTGTCTTGAGTTCCTATATGGCATTTGTTGCTGCTCGTTTTGGTCATTTGCTCGGTCGTCTTGTTGAGTCTATTCCGAATAACAAGCTTGTTTTTCTTCTCCAGTTTAAGCATGCCTTGTTTCTAGTCTTTCTCTTTCTCTTCAAACTTGCAGACCCCTGTTCGTGTTGCTCTCCTAAAATATTGTGTTTGGAAAATTTATGTGTCGTGTCTTTGTTCATTGGTCGGTTTGCTCGTCCATTATGTTTTATTTTGAGTAGTTTTTGAGTATTATGAACCTGTTCCTTAGGATGTTAATCTAATTAAATTCCGTTTGAATCATGATTGCGAGTTAAGTTATTATTTTATCTAGTTTGAGTTGTGTTCAATACCAATGATAGGTAGTTTTAGTTTGGTTCATGTTAAGGATGGTCATGCCGATTTAGATGTGTCTGTCCCTTATGATTGCACATTGTTTGATTTAGAATTGCTCAGCCCGTCTTTTCTGGTTCTTGTATTTATTTTTTTTCAAAGTGCCGACATGCTCATATTCTCAACCTTGAATCTTCGAAGTCTGACCCTGTTAAGAAGTTTTTCGTATGCGCATTTGTAGTGTATTTCTGTCTGTAGCATGTTGCTAAATTTGGGTAATGCTATCGCTTAAATATGTGGTTATTGCTTTCAAAATCATGTCAAATTGGGTCATTGTTCTTCACGGTTCTTTAAGATGCCTCGTTGCCGTCATTTGCTTAGGAATTTGCACTTAGCTTACATGATTAATGGCAACTCCTCATGCCAAAGTGATAATCCAATATTAAGGACAAATTGCTAGTCACCATTTCATTCTGGGCATTTATTGTTCATTTTCGGTATACTTCTCTGTAATTTGTGGCTTATCGTATTATCCTAAAATGTAGCTCAACTTGGGGTCAAGTCCAACAAAATGTATTTCCTTGTTTATCTTTTGCGTGTTTTTCAATTCTAGTAATCGTATGCCCCTTCCAGTGTTTATATATATATATATAATGATATCAAGTTGCAAGTCTTAATAACTGTTTTTGTTTTTTTAAAGACAATTAATAATTAGTTCTTG
This sequence comes from Solanum stenotomum, assembly GCF_019186545.1. NCBI lineage: Eukaryota > Viridiplantae > Streptophyta > Magnoliopsida > Solanales > Solanaceae > Solanum > Solanum stenotomum. The sequence goes on along the minus strand of NC_064282.1, from coordinate 81,984,664 downwards.
GCTAATTTTGTTTTAAGACGTGGATTGGTATAGTATGCATGTTATTTCTTCCCTTCTTCTTTGTTTTTTTTTAAATACTTGGTTGCATGATTTTATTTTTCATGTGTGTATTAATTGTTAGCATAGCAGTTCATTAATTATCAGTGATGCAAGTGACTATTGGGTCCTCCTAAATCACCTCTTAAGAGTTATTGCTTTCTCAAATTTGATTTGGTATGTTTTTCTTAACGGAATGGCATATTAATGCATACCATTTGAGTCGATAGATTTTTTTTAAAATTATTTTATATATATATTTTTTTTTTCTTTCTTAAATAAATTTTTTCCCTCCCATTTTATATACCAAGTTGGATTGCATATTAATTGTTTGTCATTTTTCTTGCATGTGAAAATTGTCTGAGTTCATTATGAACTCTTATCGCCTTCCCTACATTTTGGGAGAGCCATAAAGGCTCAAGTTCCCTCTTTTCGAGTCAACCGGCCATTGAAAATCGACGTGCAGGTCTCGGAGTTGAAAAAATGTGAAAGCGGAGGAGAATTGAAAAGATTGGGCCAAAAGGCCCACTCTTTATTCAAATTTGTATTTTTTAATTTTGGGCCTAAGCCTTCGTCATTTTATTTATTAATTATTTTGTTAAAATTTAGGACAGGTACGAAGGTGGCAAGAATTGGGCAAAGGCCCAAAACGAGATTAGGCCCAAGTACTGGCCCAGGCAGACAGAAAACCAGACTTGGGCCCCAAATTTCTCTCTATACTTTATTACTTCATATTTGGTTATCTGTCAATATGTGTTATTAGTTTTAAGGTCACCACAATTTAATTCCTCGAAAGATAGCCATTCTGAACTAATCTTCTAAAAATTAACTAAATACTCGCTTCCTATAATATTAAAACATAAATCTATCAAAATGTTTAACTTAGATAATAT
>NC_064282.1:81974029-81983058 GCF_019186545.1 Solanum stenotomum | reverse complement strand
CTCAAAATGTGGTACAATGACCTCAATACGTTTCACAAAAGAGACCTCAACAAATATGTAGGGGCCTTAACAGAACTCATTAACATGGTTGGTTGGCCCGAGCTGATTGAAGTCCTCACAGGCTATTGGGACAACGAAAAAATGGTGTTCCGATTTGGAACCATGGAGATCACCCCAACAATTGAGGAAATTCGGGACGGAATAGACACAGTCGGTACAGCACTTGAAAGAAGAGTGAGAAAGCAGGAAAACATCTTAATCCCTAACAAGCCTACTCTAGAGGATATCATAAATTGGCTTGGATTAAGAAAAGATTACGCCCACTGGGCAGAAGGTTCTAGCATTTCTTTTATGGATCTCTATGCTAGGTTTGAGAATGCAAGCTTTTATGCGAATTACAACCAAGAGTTCAGGGTTACCTTCAAAGAATGGGATGGGATCAGATCTTTGACATTCACTATCGCGCTATTAGGTACTATGGTTTTTCCCCAAGGCCCTAGCCTCAGCATCAACACCCAGGTAATAATTCTTGCACACACTCTATTCCACGGACATTTGAACCAAGGGCAAATAAAATATTATCCTATTGCACCTGTCATCCTTTCCGACCATGTACCGTGCTTTGGTGAAATGCAAGGAAGGGCATCGTTACTTTCAGGGTTGCAATCTTCTTCTTCAATGGTGGATAATGAGTCACTTGGTGAAGAGACACGGAACTCAAAAACTCCATACCATCGATGAGCACAATGCTCTTAAGAGTTTGAATGACATGTTGTTCTGGGCAGACTTAGAAAAAAGAAAAACCAGAGAAAGATGGGCTCAGATTTTCTCCGAGTTAAGAGAAGAAAATATCCAATGGATGTTCGACCGTTTCATCTCGAAAGATGCCACAGTACGTGGCGACAGACAACTTGTGCTTCCTCTGCCAGGTATTCGAGGTATTCGCCCATATGCACCTATTCGGGTCTTGAGACAGTTCGGAAGAAGACAGACTACACCTCCAGAAGCATACTACCGTATCTATGTGTTCGACATCGGGGATGATAGAGTGCCTGAGGCTTCAGAGATGCTGAGAGAATGGAAAAGAGCAGTGCGAATGAACAAGGACACTATTGCCATAGATCGATTTAATGCGGGGTACGATGAAACTTACAAAGCTTGGTTGAAGCGCAATATACAGGGTATCTCCTTCTCAATTCCGAACATTTACCGCAGTGTAAAGGACAAAGAGTCCAAAGCTTTGATAGAATTAAGAGAGGTAAGAAGAGAAGCCCAGGAAATGCACGAGGAATTTCTCCGAAAGCAAGAAGAGGATAAGTACGCCCTCGAGAGCGTAACTCAAGAATTAGAAAGCTTGAGAAGCGATTTGGGAGAGCTTAACTTGTGGATTGGAGATAAGAAAAGCGGAATGTGTCTCGAGGACTGGGAAGAGAAAGGCCGACGGAGCGAAGGATACTTGCTAATGATCCAATACAGGCTTCAGCATCTCATGGCACAGAACAAGAGGAGCAGATCAGAAGCAGGACCATCGGGGACCTCCTAGTGGATTTAGCCCCTGTGTGGGTTTTTCTATGTGTATTTGTTGTTATTTGCCCCTGCGTGGGCTTGCCTTCCTTGTATTTTGGTACTCTTTTCAAATGACCCCTGTGTGGGCCTTTCCTTTGTGTTTTTCGTTTATTCCCTACTTCCCTTGCTTATTTTCGCTTCTGGAACATCATTTTATATGCGAAATTTTCTTTGGGGTAGCAAAATGGTTCAATTCTACACATACATCTTTCAAATACGCTAGGCCTACCCTTGGCACAAAAGGGCCCCCTACTTGTTTAGGACACGCGATGTATGCTTGTGTGTTTTAAACTGTTTATGTGATATTGTTGCTTTGAATGAGGACATTTTTAGCCCACTCATTTCCGAAAATTTTCTGAAATTTCCCGATACCAAGTACAAGTCACTACCAAATGTCCGACCAAAATTCCATGAGTCTTGAGTTTCTCAGCCAAAAATAAAGTCTAAACTATAACTCTATCATCTCAGAAAAGGTGACATTGCTGCTAAGATGGAAAAGGGCAAGGGTATCGACATAGAGTTAACTGAGGAGGATTTGAGGATGAAATTACAGCGGCTTAGACAAGAGATCCAAGAAACCAGAAAAAGAAGAATAGAAGTGGAGTTTGCCACCGCAATCGCACGAACGACAAATGCTGCACTAGACGCAGAATTAGCAGCAAAGATGACAAAATGTGCTGTTATAGATGAAGAGACAGCTGATGTGCGGAAGAAGCGCGATGTCCTCAAAGATATAACCGTGATGCTTCAGAAACCACGTGGAAATCACTCTTTCTTCAGCCAAGAGGCCACCAACAGTGATCCCAAATGCGCTAGACCTGAAGCTGCTGAAGAAGGTACTGGGGAGGAAATTGTCTATAAGCCTCCTCTTCGGGGACGGTGGAAGAAAGGAAATAAGAAAACCATCCTCGAAGCATACGAGCTTACCCCCCGTGATTAATGCGACAATCGGAAGAAGAATGGCTTGCGTGGAGGCACATTTTATCTTTTAGGAGCTTTATTGTCTGTTTTTCACTTTCCTTGTAATCTTCAAGAAATGAATGAATGAAAATGAAACTTCCTTTGTATTCAAACTACGTAGGGTCTGAATTCTCCTTGGGAGATACGTAGGCAGCCTTTCAAGGCCCGGCCCCTATCTTTTAAAATTTTCTTTTCCCCTTCATTCTACAAGGAAACATTGAGTTCAGATCAACAAATGGCTAGAGATGCAACAAGAAGACCTCAGCTCAACGCAATTTAACCCTTCTGAGTCACCAACCTTAACATAAAGAGAACGAGTAAATTCCTGCTTGTTCAAAAGTCAGTCCCATTATTCATGGGTTAGCATGTCCTCAACAAAGCAACTTTTATGTGTTTATCTGCTTTCTATGTGATATTTTGCATTATTTGTGCTGAATCAAAACTAACAGATTTTCCTTTGAGTTGTTTTTCTCAACAGGTAGTTAGAACTGGTCTGTGTCGATAAGCTGGCTGATCATCCTTATTTCACTAGATCTAAAGGTCCTACAGATTCCTTCCCCAATCAAAGTTCACAAAAGGGAGAAGCAGCAATGGGTGATAACAACGAAGAAATCAGCCTTACTGACGTCGTGGTGGCTCAACCCGCCCTCGCTGATCAGAATAAACTGATCCTACAGTTGATGCAACAAATTGCTGAGATGAGGGTCGAGATGCAGAGAAAGAACGATTTGCCTCCTCCGATTCTTGCTATCAATGCTCAACCAGACGGAAGACCTCCAGCTCAAATTCCCCCTCCTAACGTGGAACAAGCTCAGAACCCGCCTTTAAGCCCTGCTCGTAATCCCTCCATCATTGACCTTATCACCCAAAACCCCCATTACACCTCAGCCTCTTATCACACACCACCCCCTCCTCAAAATACCAACCTCTAAGCGCCACTCCCTCCCCCCAATGCAAACCACCAAACTGGCCTACCCCCTCAAAGCCAAAATGTTAACCGCCCGCACATTTCCCTTCATTACCAAAATCAACATACCAACCCCCAGACTTTCCCTCAAAATTACCAAGCCACTCAAAATGCCCAAAGTCCCTCTATAGCTCCACCACTACCACAAAAGGCCACTTTCCAAATACCGGTCCCCAATGAGCATGACGTCCAGGGTTCGGAGCTCGACCACTATGAGGAGAGGGAGAGAGAGTGGAGGTCAAAGGAAGAGACCGCCAAGATAGATGTGAAGGAAGAAATTAGAAAGGTCATGAAGGAGTTGAACTGCATTTCTGAAGTCGCCGGGTTGAGTTATGAAGACCTGTGCATTTATCCGAATTTGGACCTCCCGGAAGGGTTCAAGGTGCCGAAATTCGACATCTTCGGAGGAACGAGGAGCCCCTTAGCACACCTAAGGGCCTACTGTGATCAACTCGTGGGAGTTGGGAGAGAAGAAGCTTTGTTAATGCGGCTTTTTAGCCAAAGTTTGAGCGGAGAGGCTCTAGAGTGGTTTACGTCTCATGAAACGAGACAGTGGTCTAGTTGGAACGCTCTGGCTAAAGACTTCATTGAACGATTCGCCTACAATGTGGAGATCGTTCCTGACCGTTACTCATTGGAGAAGATGAAGCAGAAGTCGATTGAAAGTTACCGAGAATTCGCATATAGGTGGCGAAAGGAGGCGGCTAGAGTTAGACCTCCCATGTCAGAAAAAGAAATTGTTGAAGTGTTTGTGCGGGTGCAAGAGCCCGAATATTATGACAGAATTATGTTGCTCGTTGGAGCAAAATTTGCTGAGATAGTCAAGGTAGGTGAGACTATCGAAGATGGATTGAGAATCGGTAAGATTGCTCGTGTTGCTGCCTCGCCCGGATCTTCAGGTTTGTTGAAGAAGAAAAGAGAGGATGTGTCCTCTATCTCCTATGAGGGGAAGAAGACCCCAAGGAAAACCTCATCATACCAAGGTCGCTCTCGACCTTCACAGAGTTTGTACCCGGCCTGTTATACACAGGCTGATTACCAAAATAATCCTACCCCCAGTTATCAAAATACCCCTCCTCCCATTTACCAAACTCCCCCTCCAATTTACCAAACTCCACCTCATCACTACCGGAACGTTGCCCCCAATTGTGCCAATGTTCAGACAAATTGCCAAACGCCTCCCCCAATGTACCAAACCCCAGCTCCACTTTACCAAAATACCCCCTCGAACTACCAAGCTCCACAACCAAACTACCAAACCGATTCATATCCCAGACATCAAGCTCCCCGTCCGAATGCTCCAAATTATCGCCAAATGCCTCCCCCTCAACAAGGCAATTATGATCCCTCCCGTCCTAGATTTGAGAAGAAGCCTGCTAGAATTTTTACTCCGCTTATTGAAAGCCGAACAAAGCTGTTCGAGCGATTAACTGCAGCAGGATATATTCATCCAGTGGGGCCCAAGCCGGTTGACACTAGCTCAAAGTTTTACAGACCTGATCAGAGGTGCGCGTATCACTCCAACAGTGTTGGACATGATACTGAGGACTGTATCAACCTGAAGCATAAGATCCAAGACCTGATTGACCAGAATGTGGTCTCTCTTCAGACAGTTGCGCCCAATGTCAATAGTAATCCTTTGCCAAATCATGGAGGCGCCACTATCAATATGATAGAGATAGATGATAACTGGTGCGTGGCGAAGACAATAGTTTCAATTGCTCCTGATGAACTGGAAAGGGCTGTAGCTTCGTTGAGCATCAGACAGAAGAAAGAGTTTGTGATTCTGACACCCGAGAAGGCTGTTGCCTTGGTGCCACGGGAAACTCTTACCCAACCAAAGTTTGTGATTGAAACGGCTGCCACCCAAGGTATGACCAGATCCGGCAGGTGCTACACACCTGAAGAGTTAGCTCAAGGGGGGCAGAAGAAGGATCAGACTAAAAGGCCGATTAGTGAAGCTGAAGCCGAAGAGTTCTGGAGGAAGATGCAGCCGAAAGATTATTCAATTGTGAAGCATTTGGAGAAGACACCAGCTCAGATTTCTGTGTGGGCTTTATTGATGAGTTCACAGTTGCATAGACAGGCTTTGATGAGAGCTTTGGATGACACTTATGTGCCTGTGGGTACTAACAGCGACAATCTAGCAGCCATGATACACCAGGTCATTCGGGGACATCGAATCAGCTTTTGTGACGAAGAGTTGCCCTTTAAAGGCAAGGTACACAACAAGGCTCTGCATGTCACCATCAAATGCCGAGATAAAATGATAAATCGTGTATTGGTCGATGATGGGTCTGGTCTCAACATCTGCCCGCTTTCGACTCTGAGGCAGCTGAAATCCGATTTGGGAAAGCTCCACCAGAATCAAGTCAAGGTGAGGGCCTTTGATGGAGTGCAAAGAGACACATTGGGTGCGGTAAACTTGGATATTCAGGTGGGTCCTGCGGAATTCAACGTCGAGTTCCAGGTGTTGGATATCAACACCAGTTACAACTTGCTTCTAGGAAGACCGTTCATTCATATGGCCGGGGCTGTGCCGTCTACCATTCACCAACTGATGAAATTTGTTTGAAAGGACCAGGAATTGGTCATTTATGGTGAAGGGAGCCATTCCAATGGGTGTACACCAATCGTTGATGATGTCTCTCAAGGTTGCGACTTTTACACGGTGGAGCTGGTAAATGCCACCGATGATGACTTGGCTCCACAGCCTCCTATGCCTGCCGTGTACAAGATGATTGCTACCGTCATGCTCCAGAATGGTTTCAAACCAGGTTTTGGATTGGGGAAGTACTTTCAAGGAATCGTCGAGCCTATCCAAATTCCCTTCAAAAGAGCAAAGTTTGGTTTGGGGTATGTCCCCATAGAGGCTGATGAAGCAGAGATGAAGAATAGGAGTGTTGATCAAGCATTGGCCAGGCCAATTCCTCATCTATACCAGTCATTTCCGGTACGAGAAAATGTCAATGATGATGGTCTCAGGGAAGGAATCTGGGGCCTATTTGAGGGGATTGATGCGGTCATCGAGGAAGAGGCTGGGACATCAGGCATCCGTGATGCAGAACCTTACGAGCAATTGCAGAACTGAACCTCCATACCACTCCTGATTTCCCGCTCATCTGGGTAGAAAAGACATGTGTTTTTGTTTATTTTTAAAACGGTGGTAGTCCGGAAGAGGCCCGAGACCCACCCTTTTATCCAGTTTTACTTGTTTGAAGTTTTTAAATTCCCTTGTAATGTGTAAAAAAAGCAAAATGGCCCTCGGCCATGGCTAAAGTTTGTGCTTGTTTTTTCAATTTAAACGAAAGCCTCTTTTATTGAAAAATTGTTTGTTTATTTATTTATATTTTACTTTCCTAACTTTGTTTGTTTATAATTTCAGTAATATTAATTTAAAACCTGCCAATGTCATGTCATGTCATGAACCGAGTGAACGTAATGAGACAGGTGATGATGAGTGTGAGGAATATGAAGAAGAAAATGAGGTTCCCGAATATGTTGCTGAAGAGTTTCGACAATTCGTGAATCAACACAAGCCAAATCTTGAAGAAACTGAAACTGTGAATCTCGGAGATGAGGAATGCGTCAAAGAAGTCAAAATCAGTGTCCATCTGACTGAAGCCCAAAGAAGAGACCTAGTTCATTTGCTCAGGGAATACATTGATGTATTTGCCTAGTCTTATAGAGATATGCCAGGATTGAGTACGAATATGATGTCCCACAAGTTGCCAATCAATCCAGATTTCAGTCCAGTGAAACAAAAGACTCGAAAGTTTAAGCCTGAGTTGAGTTTAAAGATCAAAGAGAAGATTACAAAGCAGATCGAGTCCCAAGTAGTGGAAGTGACGCAATATCCGACTTGGTTAGCTAATGTTGTTCCGGTTGTCAAGAAAGACGGAAAAATCAGAATTTGTGTTGACTACAGAGATATCAACAAAGCTAGCCCGAAAGATAATTTTCCATTGTCAAACATTCACATCCTCATTGATAATTGCGCTAAGCATGAGATGCAGTCATTCGTGGATTGTTATGCGGGTTACCACCAGATCCTGATGGATGAAGAAGATGCAGAAAAGACAGCTTTCATCACGCCTTGGGGTGTATATCATTATCGGGTAATGCCATTTGGTGTCAAAAATGCCGGTGCTACTTACATGAGGGCTATGACGACCATTTTTCACGATATGATTCACAAGGAGATCGAGGTGTATGTAGATGATGTCATAATCAAGTCCCGCGAGAGTTCGGATCACTTGACTCACTTGAGGAAATTCTTTGATCGTCTACGCCGATATAATTTGAAATTAAATCCCACCAAATGTGCTTTTGGAGTGCCAGCTGGCAAGTTGTTGGGATTTATAGTCAGCAGAAGGGGCATTGAGCTTGACCCTTCCAAGATCAAGACGATCCAAGAATTACCTCCTCCGAAAACCAAGAAAGAGGTGATGAGTTTCTTAGGAAGGTTGAACTACATCAGCCGGTTCATAGCTCAATCCACCGTGGTGTGTGAGCCCATCTTTAAGTTATTGAAAAAAGATGCATCGACCAAGTGGATCGGAGAATGTCAAACTGTTTTTGATGCCATCAAGAACTATTTGTCTAATCCGCCGGTGTTGGTCCCTCCGCGAGAAGGGAGTCCGTTATTGCTATATTTGTCTGTCTCAGATAATGCATTGGGATGCGTGCTTGGTCAACATGATGAGACTGGGAAGAAAGAGCGAGCCATTTATTACTTGAGTAAAAAGTTCACTCCATATGAGGCTCGTTACACTCTTTTGGAGAGAACATGTTGTGCTTTGACTTGGATCGCTCAAAAGTTGAGACATTATTTGTCTTCTTATACCACGTACCTCATCTCCAGGATGGACCCATTGAAGTATATTTTCCAGAAAGCAATGCCGATCGGGAAGTTGGCTAAATGGCAAATGCTTTTGAGTGAGTTTGACATTGTGTATGTGACACAAAAGGCGATAAAAGCACAAGCCTTGGCTGATCATCTTGCGGAGAATCCAGTTGATGAAGAGTATGAACCACTCAAGACTTATTTTTCCGATGAAGAAGTAGCGTTTGTGGGTGAAAATATTTTTGAAGCATATCCTGGTTGGAGAGTATTCTTTGATGGAGCGGCGAATCACCAAGGGAAAGATATCGGAGCAGTCTTAGTGTCAGAATCCGGTCAGCATTATCCTATGGCGGCTAAACTCCGATTTAATTGCACAAACAACATGGCTGAGTATGAAGCTTGCATCCTCGGTTTAAAGATGGCAATCGACATGAACGTTCATGAGCTTCTAGTTATTGGAGACTCAGACTTACTGATTCATCAAGTTCAAGGAGAATGGGCCGTGAAGAATCCAAAAATCACACCGTATGTGCAGTACATACAGAAGTTGTGCAAGAGATTTCGCAAGATTGAGTTCAGACATACTCCCAGAGCACAGAATGAGTTGGCCGATGCTCTTGCCACCATTGCCTCGATGATCAAACATCCAGATACAAGTTATATTGATCCAGTAGATATAGAGGTAAAAGA
>NC_064282.1:81956136-81971142 GCF_019186545.1 Solanum stenotomum | reverse complement strand
TCATGCATAGCAAGAAAAAATATTCATGCATGTCGGGAAAATATCATGCATTACAAGAGAAAAGGATTCATGCATCGCGGGAAAAAGGTTCATGCATTGCAAGAAAAGATCATGCATAGCAAGAGAAAATATTCATGCATGTCGGGAAAAGATCATGCATTGCAAGAGAAAAGGATTCATGCATCGCGGGGAAAGATCATGCATAGCAAGAGAAAGAATTCATGCATCGCGGGGAAAGATCATGCATAGCAAGAGAAAGAATTCATGCATTGCAACAGAAAGAGATTCATCCATCGCAAGAGAAGATTCATGCATCGCGAAAAGAGATTCATGCATCGAGGGAAAAATATTCACGCATCGCGAGAAAGATTCGCCCATCAAAAGAGAATCAACATCAACTGCATCATTTTTCCTGCAAATACGACATCAAGAGAACTATCAACATATTACATCTGCATATTTTATTACTTCATCATCAAAAGAAGAGTACATTGAAGATTATATTAGAAATACAAAATACAAGCTCTATTTGCTTCACGTCAAATCCGATAGAGTTTACCTCAAATGTTCAAGGAGAACAATTAAGTGTCAACACGGTAAAAGACACTGTCTCCCATTTGAATTGTTTTTTTATGCTAATGAGTTTTATCTCAATCTTTGTTGTGAGCATCCGAAAGGATGAATTCTCCAAAACAAATCACAGGTGCAGACGACATCAAAAAGGATGCAGCACAACGTGGAACTTTTTCTTAGCAGCGAACTGGGACATAGTCCAAAGAGGAGTGTCAAACTCTTAGGACGCGAGCAGAGGAGCGACTTCCACCACAATCAAACCACACCCCTATCAGAAGGCATGTGGGTTTTTCTTTAGGTCTCATGGTTTCAGTTTCGTATTCGAAAAATTTTGATTTCTTCACCGGAAGCAACTTTCTAATCTGAGTGACAATACACCAAGAGCTTTGGAAATTATATCCGTGTAAGTTCTTACTTATGGTTGTGAAGAGCTCCACATTTATGGTTAAGAGGTTGCAAGCCTCTTTTTCATATTCGACTTATTTGTCACTCTTTCGAAACCAAAGGTGATCTAGCATAATAGATTTCCTTTTCAACCGATAGAGTCGAACTACAAGCAGCCTGATTCCCTAAGTTGAGGCATATGTAGGCAGGATCAATGTTGAAAACTCGGTTATGTTCCAACATTCACACTTAAATCTTATTCCCGAGCATTTTGGTCCCTTCATAATACGGTATCAGGATAGTTTTTGAATTCTTTCAAAATCGTGCGTCAAATCAAGCATATAGAACTACAAGTGGCCTGAATTCTCATATAACCTGAGATATGTAGGAAACCCGATTCCAGGGTTCGGCCATAATTCTTAAAGTCCGTACCAGAATCCCTTTCTCGGAAAGATGAAGATGTGGTAGTTCAAAATTGGATTAGTCAATTTCATTTGCCTCGAATCTCTTTCATCAATCCAAGTCAAACGAGGGACAGTTGTTGACACCCAATTTTGGACCTCCACAATATATATTAATTATCGAGTTTCTTCAATTTCAAACGATTTAAAATAATTAATTTTATAAGAGTAATAATAATAATATAGTTTGCAAGTTATTTTAACTAGTTCCGTCTTATTTTATAATTTTTAGATAATATATATGTTTTACATAATTATGTATATAATTATTATATTTTATGAATATTCAAAAATCGTCTCAAAAGGAGTTTGTTTTATATTCAATTAAATTAATTTGGTTTAAAGTATAAGTTATTTATTTTATTAGTTTAATTATTCCTATTTTATATTATTTTGTCTTATTTAATTTTGTTGATTTGAAAAGCACATTTTATTTAAGTTACGTTATTTAAGTTATGGCCATACTTTTAAATTAATTAGTTTATAAACGAATTAATTATTCTATTTCATTAACATTAAGAAGCTCATTAATTAATTTTATATTAGCTCACCTTATTTAGGTTTTAGCCGAATTTATTAATTCAACTCAATTTGGCTATTTCTTAAAATCTAAAATCTAACCGATTTAATTTTTTACTCTATACTCATCTTAAATGACCAAATTTTGGGATTTTATGTTGTATTTCCAACAATCCCTTCCAAATACACGTGCAATACGTACATGTACCAACCGACCCAACAATGTATTATAATAATACAACAACATACACTAATTGACCCCACCCCTCTTTCCTTTTTAATTCCCAACATACAATTCTAAATATAGACATATGTACATCAATAACCAATGACCCCCCACGTTCTCCTTCTTCTTCAGCAATCAAAAATGTCAAAGTAGCAGCAGCAATTCGGCAGAATCCACGGAAAAGCAAGCGTCTGCCCTCACCAACTCGTTCCAGTCTGCTGCCTTGTCCGGATTTTCCGAAATTTTGGAGAAAATTTCGTCCTAGCTGCTCTCTGTTTCAGATTTTGAATTTTCAAATCGGAGGAAAATTCCGTTTCTGCCCCTGTTCCTATCCGTTCTTCATTCAAAACGTGAGCCCTGGAATTTCCCATATATATGTCCCTTCTTCTCCATTTAAAGGGGGGGAAAAAATTTTTAGAGCAAAGAATACTTATAGCGACTTAAGCAAAAGCAGTGAAAATACATACTAAATATCTACCAAAGAACCAGAGGAGAACTAGTTTCGGTGTTAGAGTTCAATCTTTTACTCAAATTCCTTGATCGTTGCTCGAGTCGGAATCTCGTTGTGGTCGTGGAAAGCTACTTCTCTGCTCATTCTGTCCTTGCTCGCTGCTCTTAACGAGGTTCTGTTCTTAAGATGATTTAGTATATGTTTTTGAATTGTTTTCTGCTTGTAGTCGTCCGAATTGGTGGTCGTTGTGCTTGCCTCGAGTTTTAGCATGTGTTATTGGCTAATCATGTTGCTGTTCTGTTCTTTTTTTTTTGATAAAATAGGATCCATGCTTGTTGTTATGTAGCTAGAGGATGCGAATGAGTTTATACAGTCGTATTTAGCTACTTCCGAGCGCGAGCTAGCCGATGTTCATGCTTAATCCCGCATCCATTTTAGTGTTAATGTTCATGTCGTATTTGTTGAGTTTATTTGAAAGTGTTGAGCGGTCATTATTGATGCATTATCCTATACGTTTCATGTATAAGAAGTGAGTATTTAATGTGATTTTTTTATTTGCAGACATGTTAAACTTCTTCTCTTGCTCTTTTGTCAAAGTTACAATTTTTAAATTGTTGCTATCACTATTATTTTATTTTATTTTCCTACCCATGTTTAAAGATTTTGCTTTTGAATTGTTGGCAATTCTTTAAAACTTAATCTTTCTTGCTAATGTGTGGATCTTTCTTATTTTTTGAAAAAAAAAAAAACAGTTAAGGACATTTGAAATAGTAATGTTACATGCTAGAAACCCATGACTTTAGTTGATTGTATTTAATATTAGAAACCAAATTTGTCGCCTTAATTTCGGAGTTGATATCTTAAAAGATCATTCAACTTTAGGGATTAATCTAGCAAAGTCATTAAAGTTTGTCTTTTTTTTGTATCAATAAAAATCACTCAATTTAGATTTTTTGTATAAATAAAATCACTCAACTTAGACATTTGCGTTGGTAAAATCACTCAACTAGATCTATCATTAATTTTTTTATGTCATATAAATAGACCCTACAAATAAATAAAATTAAAGAAAGTTAATTTAATTCCTTTATGGGTAAACTTAATCGATGAAAAAAATACTCTTATTGTATTATCTTAATTTACTAATCACTAAATAAAAAGAAATGATTAGGAGTTTCATTTATTGGTCTACTAGTGTATCTGTTTCTTAGAACTAGCACAAACAAATTATCGATGAAATTTTTATTCATAGATCTAATTAGGACTCATAGACCGAATAGGAGTACTAAAATGTTTTAAATTGTGATAAATTTATTAAGTAATTTTTTTGATACAAAATAAAATTTAATGACTTTGTTAGATAAATCTCCAAAGTTGAGTGACCTTTTGAGATATTGACCCCTTAATTTTTGTGTCTTACTAGTATGATCTTATAAAATGGAGTTTGGAATTGACTTTGCCCTCATAATTAATTACTGTGTTGTTTTATTATAAACCTTGACAAGAGTTCTTAAATATATATATTTTTTATATATATTTTTGTTAGCCGGAAAGTGAGTCTGTTCACTCTTTGATGCCTTATGATTTTGATATTCTAAGTTAGTTTATATTAACTTGTGGTCGTTGGTTGATCATCGCTTTTGATGCATTAGGGTATTTAGGTGGATATTTCTTCTCATACCTACCTTACTTGGTTCTTGTCGTACTGAATTACTAATAAAAATAAATAAAAAAATTGTTTAGTGCCTATGACGATATCCAAGTGGTAGCATTTATTTATTTATTTATTTTTTCTCTATTTTCTTATATTCAATCATTGAATTGTTACTTACATTTTATTTGTTTTATGTTTGCATGTGTAATCTATCCGGTCCTCATGGATCCTATTCTTGCATTTTCCTATTGGGCCACGGAGGCCCAATTATTTTTATTCGAGTCAGCCTGCCCCTTAAAAATTGAAGAATAAGTCCCGAAAAAGGCGTACAAGTTGCAGGAGATCGTATATGTTAAGCATGCATAATAAAGTGTTGCAAATCGGAAAGATTGAGGGAATTGAGCCAAAAGCCCACATTTTGAAAAATTGTATTTTGTTATTCTGGGCCTAAGCCTACTTATGTTTATTATTTTGTTAGTGTTTAGGACAGGTGAAATATTGGGCCTAAGGCCCAAAGAAAAAATATTTATTTTACGTTAATATAGGACAGGTACAGGTGACTCAAATGGGCCTTCAGCCCGAAATGAAAATGGGTCCAAGTATTGGTCCAGGCGGACAGAAAGAACCATATTTGGGCCAAAATCTCCCCTCTTTGTTTTATTATGTTTATTTACTTGTTAATATTTGCCATTAATCTTAGGGTCGAAAAGTTCAAATCCCCGAAAGACGCTCATTTCGTTTTAACAATTTAACTAAATCAATCATGTTTCAAAAGACTTAAAAGAATAAATTTTGAGAAGTGTCTCACTTAGATTGTAGGTCAATATTTTCCTTTTCCCCTTTTATAACCGTCTCAACTATAAAATAGTTCAATAGTTCTATTCAAATTAAGTTAAAGTACTTTNTTCACTTTGTTATATGCAAGTATATTCAATCTTTTTTTCGGCTAGCCGTCAAATAATCTACCTATTCGCTCCATAAAAAGATGAAGATAAGAAGAATGGAAATAATTCAACAAATAATACTACACATTTGAAGAAGAATAGATCAATTAATTTTGTTAATGACTTTATTTATGTATATATAGGGAATAGAGATAATGGGTAGAGTAGTTTTAGGTAACCACTTTAAATTCAAATTCAAAAAGTAACTACTTTGCCATTTTTAAAAAAATAGTTAGGTGAGTTGGTTACTTATTTTGAAAAAAACACATTTAAAATAATTTTTTATTATTTTTTTGAAAACTAAAGTATATCTTCATTTAACAGATTTTTTTAATGTGCGGGTAGTTTTGCTATTTATTTATTTAAAATGATTGATGCACGTTTTTTATTTTATTTTTTATTTTCTACTTTTTTAAGTTATAAAGAATTTTTTTATTTTATTTTAAAAAGAAATAATATATTCTTTAAGAGATCTATCAAAATGGCAGTGGTTTTTTTTTTCTTTTTTCAATTCACGTAAGTTTTACACTGCTATTAATTTAAATAAGTTTTGTAATGTTAAATAAGTTTTAAAATGTTAATTTAAGAAATACTTTAAGTTTATATTTTCTTTTTTTCAATTGTTATTTATTATTTAAAATATATTTAAAAAAGTTTTCATGAAAACTGATTAGCAATTTAAATATATTGTTATAAATATTATTATAATGTTATATTATTATTACTTTTATTACTACGATAATTATTTGTTATTATTGTTACTATTTAAAAATTTACCTTTTAAAAATAGTTGGTTATTCTTTTTTTATTTCTTTTGGTTTAATTTAAGATACATATTTAAAAGATTTTTTAATTATTTTTTTAATTTTAAAATTGTTGAATTTTTGTGGTGCTAACATCAGGCACTTTTTACTTCTCCTATTATATATAGATAGATACTACGATAATTATTTATTATTATTGTTACTATTTAAAAATTTACCTTTTAAAAATAGTTGGTTACTTTTTTTTATTTCTTTTGGTTTAATTTAAGATACATATTTAAAAGATTTTAAAATTATTTTTTAAAATTTTAAAACTGTTGAATTTTGTGGTGCTGACATGTGGCACTTTTTACTTCTCCTATTATATATAGATAGATTATCATTATTTATATTAATTTTATTCTTTCAAAATGAAACACCTATTGAATCGTTAAAAGAATATTAAAATAACATAAATAAGGAATGCCAACCAAATTTGAATTGTAATTGAGTTTAGTATGTATATTCATCTAATAATCTAATAAATCACTTAAAAAGGAGGCCATTTTAATTTAGCATAAAATAAACAGAAAAAGGATAATAATAAATCACTTAAAAAGAGACCATTTTAATTTAGCATAATATGAAAAAAGGAAATATTAGATGTTATGCAAAGTATTAAATCGACGAAATAATTATCATATCAGTAATTTATGTACCAAAAATATTAAAAGATGGCGTACATGGTTCACTATCATAAAATTCTTCAGAATTTCTCCATTTCTTTATCATTAGTTTCTTCCTTTTTCTTGTTGCATTGGAGAGGATGGTGGTCCTTCGCCTTCAACCATAATCAAATAATTTCAGATAAAATAATTAAGAAAGAGGACATACAATTAAGAAAGAAGGCATACATACATACAATACACTGATATACTTCCACTCAATTTTCTTTTTTGATCTCAAGTGCAATCAATTTTGTTTTTTTTTTAATGTGATTTTTGATACACATTTTTGAATTTATATTTTGAAGAGTTAGTTTAAGAAGCTATGGATGATAATGTAGTTAGAGTAATATTTTTTCACAGATATGGCTCATGAAGTTTAACTGCTTTTTAAGGATAAGGTTAGTTATTATTTGAAATTAATTATTTAGTGCTTTATCATGGATAGAGCTTTCTTTTTATTTTTAAAGAACGTGGTTCTGCTTCTTTTTTTTTTTTGATTTTTTTAATTTTTATTACTGAAAGCTTTTTCTTTATATTATTTAATAAGGCACGTGATCGAGATGAAATTTTAAATTTTAAAAAAAGGAACAAAACTATCTCATTTTCCCTATGAAGATCCACTGTTTTTAATTATTTTTCTTACGAATCTGTTTTTAATATTATAAAACTATGTGTATTAATTAAAAACAATTTTACAGTTATATCACCATAATTTTTAAAATTGTTTTAAATTTATTTTCATTTAATTAATTAAAAAATGTGTTTTTTGTGGTGCTGATATGTGGCACTTTTTCCTCTCTTATGATATATAGATAGATTTTTTAAGCACATGAGAATCGTGATCCTCAGTCCTCATCCTAATAAAATGCCTCCCTAGTGTACTACACTTCAACACAATTTCACATTTATGAAAATAATAATTTGATTTATTATTGATTATGCTATAAAAGAAATTCCAAGTATATAAATGTGTTGTCAAAAAAATTATATTATGGTGAGTAGTGAAGACTATATAAACAGATCAACGGTAAAACCTTGTTATAATTGTTGTGTTTGTCAAAAGAAAAATTATAATTGTTATAGTGAGTTGATACCGTATATGTATGAATACTAGTGTTTGATACTTAAATTTTATTTAGTTATTATAAATAAGAGTATGTTAAAAAACAGTTGAGTAATTTTTCCTATCAAAAAGAAGGAATGCATTTGTTAATCAATTTAATATAAAAAAAAAAGTAAATAGAAAGAGTAGGGCAAACACATGTAGTCTTTTCTCGTGAAGTTATGATTAAATTGATTAGTACCATTTATAAATATAATTTTTTTCTTTTAAATATTCATACTTGAAATTTATTATGTGCATAAAATTATAATGATTTTAAATATCTTATTCTTATACATAACGTATTTCTTACAAAATATGATTACACAATATTTGAATATGATGGATATAGGGGGTAATTTTACAAAAATGTGTAACGCTATAGTGAATGTCATTTACAAAGAGGATTTATATATAAAAAAAATTTAGTCAAGAAGAAACATAGTATTAATAATATGTATATATGGTAGGATATTTTGATCTACTTTTGCTTCTAGTTTTTTTAAGAAGCGGAGTTGTTTATCAACCGTAGAAAAATTACTTCTCTCTCATTTTAAAGTAGTTTTACTAAATGACCAAATATCTTAACTTTTGAAGAGAAATGTTTTTTCAAAAAAAAAAAAATTTAACTTCCAACCACTTGGCTAAACAATCTCTTGAGTGTCACCATTTAAATTCAAGATGTAGATAAGTATTTAGTGAACTATATATTACTCAAACGGCAAATCCATACATTAAATAAAAAATCTTATGAAAAATATGTAAATCATAAAAGAATCTTATGAAAAATATGTAAATCATAAGAGACTCAAAATAAGTTTAAAATAATATTACGTTAAGCATAAGTCTAAAAATATAAATAAATTAACCTATAAACTAATTTTTGTAATTATATTATTATAGTGCGCTGAACTATTACTAGCTAGAGTTAAGCTAATCTCAAACTAATAAGTAAAAGTAAAGAGAAACCTAACTCTTTGTCTGTTAATTTGGAAAAGTATCTTGTTTACTAATTATTTTGAAAGATAGAAGTCTTAATTGACAATTCAATTTTTCTACGGGGTTCCTACTTGTACAATTTAGTCAAATAAATATTTTTGAACTCCCAACGACAATGCCAATTTTTTTTTTCCCTGAAAAAAATAATTTGGCATTGTTGTTGGGAGGTCAAAAATATTTATTTTGAAAAAATTAAGGCGTTTGGCAAATCAGTAAAACTGCTTTTAAATAGAGCAGAAACAGTTTTTCTGCTACTCGAAAGAAGCTAAAAATTCCACTTCTTAAAAAAAAAAAAGCAGAAGAAAAAGCAAAAAATATATTTTTCAAGACCAAAAAATCGCTTCCATATATACATAATTACCAATATATCACTTATTAATTAATTAGCATATCTTATAAGTTTAGTTAAGTTTCATTTCAAAATTTTATTTTTTATTTTTATATAATAATTATTAATTTTATTTTACGTTAAAATATTATATATTATTTAATATTATTTTGCAGGATTATAAAAAAAGGTAACAATATTTTTGTAGAATTATATCACTATTTAATTTATCTTTTTATTTATCTATGTATAAATACTGATTGACAATTTTAATATATACATTTTAATTTAATAAAAATTAAATTTAATTAAATTTTTGTAGTAGAAATTTATAATAGTTTCTCTCTATAAAATAATCTTAATATTTAAAGTACATTAATACTTGCCCTTTTCTATAATTTGACTCAAAAACATACTTTTAAAAAAAGTTAGCCAAATACAATTTGCTTATAAAAAATACTTTTTAAATGAATTAACCAAACATATTTTTATTTTTATTTTACAAAAAACACTTTCTAAAAAACTATTTTTAAAAAGTACTTCAAAAAACTCACTTATTTTCAAAGAAATAACTAAAACGAAAATTTTTTCCGTCACTGGTTGCAGTCTATGTGTGTATTAAATCTCAAATTGTTTGGCATAAAAACAATAGTGTGTTGTTATTTTAAGACTTTCTACATAAATTTTTTTTTTCATAAATAAATAATTCATTATTTGTTTTGTTCATTTGTATAAAACTAAGAACATACCCTAATTATTCATTACAATATAAATTGATATAAAAATCTATATATATTTATTTTTTTAAAAATTAATAATTTTGATACAATTTGGTTCGATCGATTTATTCAATTTTTAAAGATCAATTGACACCCTATCTACATGTGACTTGGAAAAGAGATTTGGCCAAAGTTCATAAACTGTTGATTTTTACGATCATTATTTAAGATATAGTCAAAATTAAATTTTATATGTTCAGTTACTTAAACTTGATTTCAAATCTACTTGATTGAAGTTAAAATCTGACTTGAAGTTATAAGCATCATGTGTACGTGTTTGGGACTTGTCAAAGCAAATGCCACATAATTTGAAAGCAAGTAATCTTCATACAATTTTAAATCAAGCAAACTTTAGGCATTTTTGTGTCACGACCCAAAATCACAAGTCGTGATGGCACCTATGTTCTCAACCGATAAGTAAGCCAACCCAATACTTTTACCAATTCAATTCAATATTTAAAGTAGAAAGATAAGCGAAAACATAACATCCAAACACAGTCATTTACAAGTATGAAATGCGGAAACTTAAATTACCACCCCAAGATATAGTGTCATAAGTACAAGAGCTTCTAAAATATGATACAAGTCTGGAACTAAATGACAGCCTAGACGTTAGAAATATCATGTCTAAATACTAAAATAAAATGATAACGTCTAAAGACATAGAGGGAGGTGTGGGACACAAAACAACCAAGTAGCTCACTATAACTCCAAGATAATTCAAAACTCAGCTCTGAAAGCTCCACGAAATGCACTTGAAATTGAAATCCAATCTGCACCACAAAAGAGTGCAGCAAGTGTAGTATGAGTACGAAACCACGTGTACTCAGTATATTTCATAGACTGACAACGAAAAAGTAGTGACATGAGTATATAAGAAAATAATTCTTTAATTTTACAATTCCACAATATATTTATCAACCAGTTTTCATCAATATGGACAATCAAATTTCACGTAATGTCCAACCACCAAATAAGCACATAATCAACAAGAATGAAGGATGTAATGAGATGCAATGCAATATGACACCATGGAATAATATGCCTCAGATGCCAAATACTCTCTCAACCGTATATATATGATACTCCTCGGAAATACATCGAGAGTTCATGACCCATGGGGGACTCGCGAGGTCCATAAACCGACACGGACGATCTCTACATGTCTATGTGGACGATCTCAACGCACTATCATAAAATCAAACAATCCCCAGCACGGACGATCTCCACATGCCCAACTTATAATCATAACCAATCACTCGCACAGATGATCTCCATGTGCCCAAATTATAATCATAACTCGATCTAAACACGGACGATCTCCACGTGTTAGACCTTTACTCATACTCAATCTCATGTCAATGCATGTGCACAATATGATATCAATGAAAAAGGGGATTATGCAATATATCAATAAATCAAATGTCGCTATGACATATAATCACCTCAATTATCACAATTATACGGGTTCAATAAAGAAACACAACCATTCAAAAGAAATGAAGTCACTAAATACATCAGCTTATGCCCATATGCTTTGGCATTCTCGAATTACAATCTATCATATTATAGTTATAAATTTTCTCTTTGATAACACCGGTACTCGTACCAATGCCCGTCACACCATTGGTACGAGACCCCCATCTTTCGCCCTTACCAATTGTCTATTCCATTTTTAATCTTTAATTAGGAAAACGTCCTTCAACGAGGTCTAAAAGTCTTAACATACCTTGAATGCCGAGCACGTATCACGAATCCTCAAGATTTTGCCTTTCCCTTTCGTAAAACTTCATAATGTTCTCAATCTATCAAATATGCATTATTCGTAAGTAAACAAATTTGTAGACACTCATATTGCTATATCTCTAGCCTAGACCCAACACTCATCTCAATCTACAATTAAATTCATAATTATTGGTGCCAACTAATATGTCAAGTCTGATATTCTTAAATTTTTAAGTCTAGGATTAAGTCTTAATTCCTCTAAATATCATAAATTTAATTGTACTCATATAATACGAAACAATTAATAATTAATTACAAATCTCAATATTAAAAACTAAATTTATGATATGAAACAAATAATAATGTTTGAAACTACAGCTACTAATTTTGAAACCAAAGGCGACAACCATTAAACCCAAAATTGTTGACCACGGAATTTAAAACAATTGTGCATCAACGTAACAATTACACCAAATTTTCTTCTTAAGGGCTTAACCTAAAATTTTTCATATACTTCCAAATTATTAAGAAATCATTAATTTCCTATTATGTTGCCATTATTGAGTTGCTACTCGATTTTTGCAGAAAAAGACACAATTCCAATTGTTTCTACTCCACTAGTATAATATTAATATTATTTGATAACCTATCTCTAGTAGTTAATGAGTAAAGAAAATGTGCTCCCTCAAATCTTCCCACCCTAAAAGAAGTGACACCACACAGTGGCTGATTATTATTAGTGGACAAGGGTAATAGTGTTAATTAATTTCCTACACCAACAAATATAAAAAGACAACATTGACAAGGATTGTGAGTTTCCATCGATTAATTTTACATCTCATTTAACTCTAATTTTAATGGAAAAATGATAGAAATTCCACCTTTTAGTTTACTTATTACCATTATCCCCTATAAGTTTTACAAATTTCCAAAATTCCTTATTTTCGCGCATCAGATTAATGTATCAGTGCTTATATTATTGTATCTCGCGCATCAGATTAGTGTATCATGTATAAAATGTACATCAGATTAGTGCATCATATATAAAATGTAATGTATTTTACTTAACGATTAATGTGTCTCGCGCATCAGATTAATATATCAGCGCTTATATTATTGTATCCGTTTGAGGGATTTCTGTAATTATAAACTTTTAAGGGATAGATTGTAATTTTGCATTAAAAGTATGTGATTTTTGTAAATTATAGACTTGGCCCATTAACCATCAATTATATTGCATATTTAGAATCTATTTGTGAACTAAATAGTCGTAGTTAAATGAATAGTTTAAAATTACCAATTTAAATTTACGGAAAAATTAAAATAGTTCTAGTTCTCAATACGACCTAGTGGGTCGTTACATTTTGTCTAAAGTTTTAACATGAATATTTCAAACTTCAAACATTTCTATTTAAAATTGTGTATGACAATTAAAATTTTAAATAATTTTATCTGAATCTATGGCGTTTTGATAATACCATAGTTCTGGATTTCTATGGTTCCAATTGCTCATAACATGGTTTAAAAAACAATGTAATCATTTCATTCGACTTGTTAAATATGGGTTGGATAACTAATTATTTAAAATGGATTAACTATGAATATTGTCCATGCTATCTACTAAAATATGGATATTTAGACAGAAAATATAAATATCCATATTGTCAACACTCATTTTTCTTTTGCTTGTTCTTTTTTTGTTTTTTAATAATTCCTTGATTTCTGGATTATGAAAGTTTAAGCTTATTTTGATTTTTATCTTATGTTTTTACTTAATTATGTCTGAAATCATAAATAACATAAATATTGATCAATTAATTAATTTTTTATATGTTAAATAAGAACAAATTAAATATTTTATTTATTTTCATTTAATCTGATTTCGACTTCTTATATCAGTCTCAATTTACATGTTTTCCCCTCCTAGTTAGAATATTTACATATTTTTATATCCATGTATGATCATAATTTACAAAGTTACGACTTCAATTACCATTTTATTTGCAAAAAGTATAGCAACACTTAACTAGTCCTTTTTATAATAGCCCTTATTGGATAACTAATAGTTGACACTAGATGTATTAAGACATCATTATTAAGTAAGGACACTTAATTAATTTTACATGAACTTAGTGCTAGCTTGTCCGTTCAAGGTTTTAAAAAGTAAAAAATATTTATTTAAAAAAAATGAAAAATATTTGATCAAGTTTTTTTTAAAAAAACAATTTATAAGAGTAGCAAAAGTTGTTTTTTTAAAAATAAAAATAAAAATTAGTTTTTCCCAAAAAGATCATTTTAAAAAGCACTATTAATTATAAATTTGACCAAACACTAATTATTATTTAATCAGTGCCTTTTAAATTGATTAGTAGCTTATCACCAAAAGTACATATTTTTGAAACATCCTTTTTGAGAAAAGTATTTTTTAAAATAAATAAATTTTAATCAAACATGATATATATACACATATATATATTTGTGAACGCATAGATGCGTTATTATTAGTGCTTCTACAAAATCTAAATGCCATTATAAGTTGGCAATTTTTTTTATATGTAAAGTGCAAATACACAACAATGATACATGCTCTTGATCTTGACTATTTCATAGTCTACCATGAACTAAACCCATAGTTTAGTAGGAATCTATTTCATAATAATTAAGATGAGATTCTATATACTTAGTGTGTATTTTTCAAAGATCATTTGGCCAGTTTGTACTTTCCTCTTCCAAATGAACCATACTTGTTTTTCTAAATGTTTTGAGCCAGTTTTTTATTTTTACAAAAAAAAAAAAACTTGTCATTATCAATTGTTTGGGCCTCTTGCTATATAAAGAGCTAATTCTTCCACCAATGTTGCAAAAACAACAAACTAGTTTAGTTCCAATATGGGAACACCATCAAAGTTGGGGCAATGGCCTCTTCTTGTTTATGCTTTTGCCTTTTGCTTGATAGCCATTAGTGTAGCAGCTGATTATAAGCCTCACATTGATGATTCATCATCTTTGTCATACAGTTATAGGCCACGAACGCCTCCACCGCCTCCGCCACCTCCTCCACGATGTCATTACTATTATAAATCGCCCCCGCCTCCTCCTCCACGACGTCGTTACTACTATAAATCGCCTCCACCGCCTCCTCCACGACGTCGTTACAATGATAAATCACCTCCGCCACCTCCTCCCCGACGTCATCACTATTACAAATCACCTCCACCACTGCCTCCGCGACATCATCACTATTATAAATCACCTCCACCACCACCTCCGCGACGTCATCACTATTATAAATCACCTCCACCACCGCCTCCGCGACATCATCACTATTATAAATCACCTCCACCAACGCCTCCGCGACGTCATCACTATTATAAATCACCTCCACCACCA
>NC_064282.1:81880071-81951560 GCF_019186545.1 Solanum stenotomum | reverse complement strand
CTTTATATTATATATATATATATATATATATATATATATATATATATATATATATATATATATATATTGAAGATTCGCTATGCTCTATCTAGTATATCAATGACTAGGATTTTTACTACAAATAGGACTTGACTTCCTATAAGGAAATTTTGGATTTCCTTCCTTAAAAGAAGTTTCATCTTATAAGGAAACTTTGACTCCTCTTTGGATTTGTGCTCTTTATTTCTTTCCTCTTTTGGTCCTTTATTTGAGCTATTTATTTCACTTTTTTGTTTGCTCTTTTATTTATCCAATTTATTTATTTTCTTTTGCCGCAATCTTTTATATTTGTACAAGCTATCCATTTCGCGTCTTGGGGACCTGGTTTTTGATTCACTTGGTAAGTATGCATAAGACAAAAAGTAGTAAATCAGGTTCACTTTGTCAATCATCAAAACTACATACATATTGTCCTATTTTTCAACAAGTTTTCCCTTTTTTATGATGACAAGCAATGCACAATTATGTCATTCATGCCACATATCATCATGCACCACTGATACACCCAAATTACACCTCCCTAAAGAAGTATAAGCGATCGTTGTCAAATAAAGAACCTAACACAGATTAGGGTCGATCCCACGAGGAATATGGTCTAGACTTAGGCTAATTTACTATTAATTGTATTTTTAGCTAGATTATTTCCATAAAAAGGGGAGTTTTGTAACACAAAATAGTGATTGATTAATGTTTCGTAACAAGTAACCAAGTAACATGATTCGCAGTTTGTAAGATCAATATGAGATGAAACTAGGATATATGTGTTTCCCACAAGTTCTTAACGCAGTAAACCTTTTTAATAGTAACTCTTTCCTAGTGTTTGACGTGCAAAGCCGGTAAGATAGGTATCTCCTAAGTGATTAGTCATCCAAGTAGGGAATTTCACCACGCAACTTGGTCGGTCTACGAGTGTATGCTTTACTAACCCTTACCCTTGACCCAAATTAGCCCTCACATATTTGGGTTAGGCTATTAGATAGCGGATTATCAACACTAAATATCAGTTGTTTTATCTCTTTTCCCATTCATTACTTCCTTGGTCGGTCAAGTAGGAATAAGGCGAGTTCTAATGTTGCGCACTATTAAAAAACATTCAAAACGAAGAGATCAACAATTCATGCATAACCTTTTTTCAAGAATTACTTAATTATTAGGTATACTTTATTAATTACTCATGGTTCCCACAACCCTAGTTGTGGATTTGGCTACTCATGCTTGGGTGATCAAAATTCATGATATAGTTAATAGAATAAATCATGAACTTACAATTAGGGTTGATGAAGTCTGAAATCTTGAATTGATGAACAGAAGAAAAGTTTATAAACCAACACTTTAATAATTAAATGCTAAAAATGTATGCAAGATAATTCTCAAAGCCAAAACAAAAGGTCTCAAATCGTCCAACAACCCAAAAATGAAATATTACAACTAATATTTATAGACATCAAATCCTAAACATAGTAGGAAAAGGAACCTAAGGAAACTTGGTTTTGGGCAGTGGTCGCTACAGTTCAATCCTATGGCCCATAGGATGTTTTACAGTTTGTAGGAACTGTCCATTAAAAATAGCAGCTTCAACTTTCTTCTGGAATTTTCTACGATTTATGTTCTACAACCTGTAGAACTTAGTACGAACCATCATGTCATCTCGTCAACCAAGTATTGGAGCTCAACTTCTCTTAACCTTTCTACGACTCATGTGTATGACTCATAGAAGGGACTACGACTCGTTAGTAGCTTCCATCGTTTTACACTTAGCTACAGAAATTAAATCTTCAAAATCACAGCGCATTCCTACGGATCATAGACTATCCTACGGCTCGTAGGTCGAGTCTTCAAATACCAAAAATCACTGCTGCTGCACATTTTAGTACCAACTGCTCCAAAAATATATTTCCTTCCAAATCCAAGTAAATTCACCATTACATCTACTAAAAAATGCTTAAGACGCACACAAAACTCCAAGTTTAAAGCATTAAAAGTACCGTAAATCCACAGTACATCAACACTCTCAAATTAAAATCATCGCTTGTCCTCAAGTGACACAACAAACTCAAAACGACACTATTTATTCTAAATGACACTATGCAGAAGCAGCTCAAAAACTCAAGCTATGTTCAGCACAATGCAATTATTCTATTAAAAATCAACCTTCCTTTATAAATGTTCAGCACAATGCAACTATTATGTTCAACAACAAATCAACACATGCAGATTAATATATAACATAGATGTACCAATAGAGACATTCACACACACAGATAATAATCACCAAGATACTAACTCTTCAATAATGTAACTTGTGCCCTTGCTGCAAAGAAATCCCTTTGTTCACAAAGAATTTGAATTATACTTCCATTTTTGGGACTCAATATATGCTCACACTCAGATTCAAGTTCAACACAATACATACACAATACCATAGGCCTGCCCTTTTTTTCTACACTTCAATTTTCAAACTATTAGATTAGGATCACTATAGGACTTTCTTAGCTTGTAACATATGCTCGGGGTCAGGTATGGTATATTTAGAATTTATCTGCCCTCCTTGACATTACATTGGCTATTTTCCTCTTATAAAACCAATCTTGACATCGTCTTACTTTTTGTCTTTCTTCATATTATTTATTGAAGCTCGGGTGTGACTTTGACTTGATTTTCTTGCTTGAGTCAACTTTTCTTCATTATTTTTTCATTTGAGCTTTTCATTCTTTTATCTTTATATTCAGTCACACCATCTCAGGCATTTTTCTTCTTTTCTCTACACACAATTCTTTTCATACCCCTTTCTTTTCTTGTTTTCCTCCATAATAGCCACCCTCAACTTAGGTTTTCAGCATGAGTTGAGGTGAACAATGTCACAGGAAGGACCAATGCCAAAACAAAGGTTAACAACTCTGAAGTAGCCACCCTCAACTTAGGTTTTTAGCCTGAGTTGACGTACACAATGTCCAAGAAGGGACCAGGGCCAAAGCAACGTTTAACGATTTACTCGGGGAAGGTGAATTGGGAGAATAGTCTTCTTTAGGCTCAATGATTTGGATCGAAGGGATCAATTCATTTATTTGAAGATATAACAAAACATGTCATTGAGATGCATTTTTTTATTCTGAAAATGGTCAAATATCACTGAAACATGAAGAGAGAATAAGAGAAAACCCAATAAACATGAAATTCAATGTCTTTAATCTCATTTATGCTGGAAGTTGTATAAACCATAAATGAAATTATTAACCACATCATTCTTCTTAATCCTTTCTTTGACTTCTTCGGTGCATCGAGACTGTTGGACGTGCTCAATCCTCACATGGATCCTCTTTCTTAAGATCTTGTTACAAACCTGCTTGTTGACTTCACGTTGAAGGAAGTGACGCTCCAATAATAATGTGTCACATTGAAGGAAGTGACACTAAAAAAATAGAGAATAAGGTTGTAATAGTGTAATCTGATTAGCTTCTTGTAGTTTCTGAAGCTGGTAATATCTCCAGTTGTCATTAAAACTTTGTCGTCCATGCGCTCATAGAAAATTTGTTAGATAAGAACAGAGAAATTAATAAATGTCAACACTTTTAAATGCATCATGATGATCTGGTAGCCATAGCGAATGCAGGATTCTGGAAGAACGTTTTGAGAACTTATAACGTTGCAACAAAGCACTAAAGGCAATTTAGGGATGTTACATAAGGTGCACCCTTACTTTAAGTCTGGAATCTCTTATTAAAGAGAGAAATTTCTTGAAAAAGAGTATCTGGAACCTGAAATTGAACGAAGATTTTGATAACATTGAACTATTTCAAAAAGTTGCCCTTGTTTCCGGTCCAAGGGTACTTAACTGAAATAATTTACAAGAAACGAAGAATTACTGATTCAAAAACAATCCCCAGTTTCCTCTGAGGTATGTAGTTTAAAACATTAGAAGACTGAATCCTTATATAGGATTGCCTACGTATCTTGTTGGAATAAGAAATCAGGTCTGACGTAGTTTGAACCTGAAACAAAATTTAAAGGGAACGAAAGATTTGCCAACACACAGCGATAAAATAGAAATAAGAGAGGACAATTTTTTTCCACATAGAATAGAGGATAAGAGTAAGCTTGTTGGATCGGATCCTTGGTGTCGGAAATCCTTTATAATAACATCTTTGGATAAGGACTAGCGCGTGTCCTTTGTCTGGTGAACGTCTGGCTTGATCCTTTAAAAATTGAAAAGACCTTTTGGAATTCCAACTCCAATTCTAATGACACCTGCAGAGTTCAGATGTAATTAGTAACAAAATAAAATTATCAAAGTAAAAGATAAGTTTTCAAATGAAGTTGTTCGGTTTATATTGGTCTGGATAACATCTCATGGTCTTCACCATTGTGCCAAGCTATTCCATCTGTAAAATTGAGAATGTGTAAGTCACAATAAATTTGAAGGAAAAAAAATTTAGAAGATGAATAAAAGTAGAAATCATCTGAGCTATGACGACGCCACTATAGGTCTAACTATGTCCTATGACTTTATAGTTCCTGCATCCAAAGAAAAAATCTTAGTTTTGATAGACTGATTCATGTTGGCTTTGCCTTGCCATCCTGTTGCTCTTTTGACTTCTGGTTTACAAGCTTGTCTGATCTCGAAATGTCGCTTGATGGAAATTTTGAGGACCCTCCTCAAAATTCTGCCCTGACGTAAAACATAACATAAACTTTGAACTTTCTGTAGTTTTTAGTTGAATTTTTGAGTGAATCTCAAAAATTCTGCCCCATTATAAAAGGAAATGAAAAACTTATGGGGAATATGATCGAGCCGGTGTGGCGCCTACGTATCCCGCTGAGCAGGAATCAGTTCTAACATAGTTCCAACCTCGAGGATTAATGGGAATAGAAAAATTTAACTAAGGAAACGACCGAGGCCGACATAGGCCACCTACGTATCCCGCTGAGAAGGAATCAGGTCGAATGTAGTTCCAACCTCGAGGATTAACGAGAATAGAAAAATTTAACTAAGGAAACGACCGAGGCCGACACAGGCCGCCTACGTATCTCATTCTTGAGAATTCAGGTCGAACATAGTTCAAGTACAAGGAGATATTAAAAAGGGATAAAGGGGTGACCGAAGCCGACATAGGCCGCCTACGTATCTCATTCTTGAGAATTCAGGTCAGACAGAGTTCATTACAGATGAAAGACGCTTACAAAGGAAATCTAATCCAAACAAACGATTACAACAGAAACAAATCGATAAGAGTGCGATTACACTAAAATAAAACAACAAAATCCATATGTAAGACTAAAAGACGCCAAAAGTGACTTTCAGAAAAACTTGCTTCTTCTTCGCAACTGGTTATGCCAATGACTACTCCTTGTGCTTGGGTAGCGTATTGGTGTTCACATTCGGTAGAGCTTGAGAGCTTTACCACCTCGTTGTCAATTAGATCTTGAATTTTGTGCTTGAGAGTGATGCATTTCTCGATATCATGCCCAACAACTCATGAGTAATAAACATAACACTTATTTGGGTCATACCAGTCGGCTGAAGTATTCACAATGTTAGCTTCCACTGGATGCAGTATTCCCGCATCTTTCAATCTCTCAAAAATTTGAGTACGTGTCTCACACAATGGAGTGAAGACTCGGGGAGGCTTTTGCTCAAAATTGGGACGAGGTGCATTGTTTCTAGGATTTTGCATTGGTCGTGGAGAACGAAATGTTGCTTGATTGTTGCAAACATAGTATTGTGAATCAGGATTGCCTGGAGGTGGTTGACGGTTATATGTGGTAGCTCCTCAAGACGTTAACATCATAACTTCTTTCTCCTTTTTCTTTCTAAAGAAACTAGTTTGATAGGCCCTATTAACAAACTGAGATGAGGTGTAATTTGTTATTTTTCCAGTCTTGAGACCGTCTTCAATCATTTCTCCAGCTTCGATAACTTCTGCAAATGTCTTCCACCCATTGTCACCATTCGTTCATAATATTCCGAGTCCTGAACTTGAATGAAGTAGGTGATCATTTTTTATTCCTCCATAGGTGGGTGCACCCTAGCAGCTTCTTCCCTCCAACGAATGACATATTCTCGAAAGTATTCAATCGACTTTGGTTTTAGCTTGGTAATAGAGATTATATCAAGAGCGATCTCAACATGAAACTTGTAGTGATCCACAAAAGCATTCACTAGATCATCCTAAGTATGCCATTTAGTCACATCTCTCTTTGAATACCACTCCAAGGCTTTTCCAGTCAAACTTTGATTGAATAGCTTGATTCTTATCCCTTCGTTGTTTTCAACGCCAATCAACTTTTCACAATAAATTTTCAAGTGAAAGAAAGGATATATTGATCCACTGAACTTTTCAAACTTCGGAATCTTGTAACCAGGTGGAAGCTCAACCTCAGGGAATGTGCACAACTCTTCATATCTCACACTCTGGCTACTATCGAACCCACGAAGACCTCTCCTAGCATCCTCTAAGATTTTCATCTTCCTATTCATCATTTCAACATCAATTGATTTTGCATCATTTTCAATTTCAACATAGTGATTAACATCTTGGCGGTGAAACTCTTGAGCCTTGGTAACAGGTGGAGCAGTGACAGAAGTGTACACTAACGGAGCATAATGTGTTACCATTTGAGATTTTGGAGGAGCAAATGTGTACACAAGAGGAGTATCCTGGGTTGAATGAGTAAGAGAAGCACTTTGAGTTTGCTGAAAGGTAGTGAATTTGTCCTCTTAATTGAGCTCACTTGGAGTCGAAAACGAAGGTGGCATGGGCCCTTTTTAGCGAGCATCAGGTGGTAGCTTCTGAAAGGCAGCTTGGTATTGAGTTACTAGGAGATTCAGTTTAGCAATTTGTCGCTCTAGACGAGCAATGACTTCCATGGGTGATTCTGTTGCTATCCAGGCACTAGGATTTGCCACGACAGATGGAGTGGGGATCATTTCGAACGAAGCAACCATGTTGATAGTGGAATCCATTTTTGAGTGATTCCTTTTAATAGTTCAAGTAAGAAATGAAGAGTTTGTAGAAATTTCCTTGACCTTAGACCGTGTAAAATACAAATGTTCTGCCAGCGGGTACTTTGGTGAAGTAAACAAGTTTAATTACCAACACAAATCAATCTCTCATTCTAAAAACAACTCAAAAAATAAGAGAGTTAGTCCATTAATCATAATAATAAACCAAAATAACATATAAAGCAAATAACATTTGTTTTATTTAAAACAAATTAGTCCAAAATTCGAGGAGGGAGAGACTCTAAAAAGTGACCAAATGGAAAAAATTGATCATTTTGTGAACTAAAACTTTAATGAAAGAAAGGGATTCGAACAGAGCAAACTATGTGATTTGAATTAAGGTTCAAATGTTAACTTTTGGAAGGCTCAATTTAAAAGACCTTTTTAAAATAAAGACGTCTTAAAAATTGACTTGAAACTGATGGAAAATTTAGTAACTCCGGCTAGGTAGGTGTGGAAAATAATTTTCAAGAACGACGAGGTGAACATGAATTTAAGTGATGACCCAACAATCTTTTTGAGGATTTAATGAACTCAAAACTTGAGTGATTTTAATAGATTTTGATAATGGACTCAAAGAGTAATTCGAGAGGGATAAAAACTTGAGCTTATATGCTAAACAAAATTTTGAGACTTCGAAATAGAATAATGGACCAATCATGTTTGAAGCAAAACATATGCATAGAACACATAAGTCAAGCAATCACAAACAAAACAAAATTTGTAACATTTAACACACAAACAATAAATAACGCCTCCTAACATACATGTGACCTTTTGAGCCAATGGTAGGCCTAACATTTGAAGGATGTGTATATCATTTGTAAAACGTTCCATTTCCCCTAAAAAATTATTTATACAAACCTTATGAATAAAACAAATGGGGATACACAATAGAGGAAAGGGAAATAAATATCAGTTCCACGCAAGCGTACAATGGTAAACTAAACTAAGCTTCCATCTAAACTCTTCATTCCCGAATTTCTTGATGCTTTTGAATTTCTTTCGAATGAGGAGGATCTTCCTTTGACTTCAACAAAGAAGCTACCTATAAAATAAAAACCCAACCCCAAGGACAAAGGTACGCACAAATCGACATGCATATCTTTCAAATTTAACAAATAGGTGGATGATTGTCTTGTATTGACCGGGGGACAATTAGACACAAGGTGGTCTTCTAATGGGCCCAACACGTCTTGGGTGTTGGGTCAACTTAGTTCAAAATGCACTAAATTTGGAATTTGGTTTCACACTACGCTAGTTGACTAAGAGTGGCTTTTGAAAGACCGGGAACCCAAATGGACAACTTAGGCTGAAACTCACGACAACCATTGGATGCCTGACGTACCAATAAATTGCCGATCATTCCGGAAAAGGGTTGAGATTTCACAACTTTGGCAAATTTATTTGGGTTTCTTAAAAAATTACAATTTAGAAGTCGCCACTTAATTTTTAGGAAAAATTAAGAAAAACATTTAAAAGGGGTTTTTTGAAAGAAAACATTTTAAATAAAACCACAGTCGGGTAAGGGTTCAAATAATTCTCTAAGGAAGGGTTTATGCATCTTAGAGAATCCACTAACACACGGTTGACCGACGAATTGAAAAGTTGGTTAATTTTTAAAGAAAACTTGAGATTACTTGTGAAAAAAATCTTGTTTTAAAATAACAAAAGTCTTTTGATACTTATACACTCCTCTTATTCCAAGTATGAAATAAGTCAAATGTTAAAGTGTCAAAATAATAATTTTAACTTAACGTTTTATCTAAGTCAAGTTTTAAGTTGAAAAATCAACACAATAGCTTAAGCATGGATTGAAAGCTAAATACTAACTATTAAAGAATATGAATAATTCTCAAGTTAGTCTTAAATATTAGATTGCCTAACTTAAAAGAATTTGAAAAATTTAAATACTTAATGAACAACAAAAGAGAAAACTTCCCCAAAGATTCATCTCAATGAACAAAATAAAATGTTAAAAAGTTAGCGATCATCAACATATATTCATAAATAAAGCAAGGAACTAAATATAATAAAGAACTGGATGAAGAGGGAACTTTGTACCCTTTCTGACTCTGCCGCCACTATTGCGCTCAAATTGGACATTTTTAAGTCCAATTTTCAAATTTCCATCGCTACTGCTGATTGTTCAAACTGGACTTATTTAAGTCCAAAAATTCTCAATTTTAGTCCCTTTGGGACTGCTGCTACTGCTGCAATAATCAAATTGGATTCTTAAATCCAAAATTCAATTTTCGGCCATTTGGGATTGCTACTACGCTGCTACTTAGCTGCTGCCACTGGTTTGGGTTTCAACCCATTAATATTAGCTTCCCTTTCACGACTTGGATGAGGTTGACTCGAAGAGAGGAGTATGCAAGAGATGGTCCAATTGGACTCTTTCCGAGCAGCGAACTGGACGACGAGTTTGACGGAGACAATTCCACCACCTCTATATACTCGAACAACCACAAAAAGCGACAAAATTTTAAACTATGGAATCAAGAATTCCCAAAACTTTTAGGATACTCTTTGGTCTCCTAAAATCCGTCCCTTGAACAGTGAAGAGAGGGGCTTTTTATAGGAGAGATTTAAGGGGAATTTCTGGGATAGAACCAATGTGGAAGAATCCCAAAGTCAAAAATCTTAAAGGATAAGGATCAGGTGAGCTGGAGGGTGTAAGAATTTGTACTATTTTGAACTAAATTGGAAAAGGAAAAAGGAAATTGGAATGAATATTACCGTCTGGGAACGTTCAGGAAGTATCGCGAGTACAACGGCTCATGCCCTCCACGTGACAAAACGAGCTAAGCAAAAGGTCTTGGCGTCGTTTTGGATTCTTTCTCTCTGTTGAACTTGCGTTTTGGGTCGCTTTGGTTGAGTTCGCTGGAGATGAGCGTACTGTTGAGAGGAACAAAGAGAAAAAGAAAAGTATAGGGGTTATTTGGGCCGGGTCAGGTGATTTTGGGCCAGAGAATTTGGGCCTTCTCTTTTATTTGGATTGAAATGTTGAGGGTCCAATTCAATTTCAAGGGAAGAAGGGCCCTTGGTCTTGAAAATGATAGATGATAAAATTTAGAACGAAATAAATTATGCTTTCAATTAGTTATTAAGATCTTAATTACGACAATGTAAAAATAATTATATTGACATAAAAGCTTAGTCATTTTGAAATAAAACGATTAGCTACGTAGTCTAATTGACTTTCGGGGGGGAAAATGCACACTTAGTTAAAACTCAAATTTTTAGTAAGACGATTTTCTAAATACTTTTTCAAAATGAAAAATGTATGAATCTATATATATTATAAATATAAAGAGATACAATCAATATGGAAAACAACAAAATGTCTTGAAACATAATTTTAAAGTATTTACTGATTTGTGAAAATAATTATTTCAAATTGTTTGAAATTGGAAAAGCTTGAAACTTAATTAAATGTGGAGGGCCAAAATTGGATGTCAACAATCATTAATTACTCTATTTTATACTTTGTAATCTTAGAAGCTCTTGTACCAGTTACGACTAGTTCCCTGAGGGCGTTATTTATTTTACAAATTTAACTTTGGATTCTTTAAACTCTTTATTATGTAAAAATCTCATGAATTTCCTTTTATCTCCAGTTTTCTTAATCTTTCGCATGTTTTTACCGTTTGGGGATCAAGGGTCCTCCTACCTAGGTGTTAGAGTAGGTGTCCGCACGGTCCGGTGGGTTGGGTCGTGACAAATTGGTATCAGGGCCTAGGTTGCCGGTCTCCCAGTACAAGAGCAAATGTGGAATAGACTTTTGCGGATTGGTGTATTGATGTCCACATCTAATCTTCAGGAAGCTATGCAACATTCTAGGAAGTCGTTTCATTCCTTTTCTCCTTCCGTACGGGTTGTCGCTTGTGGTATGGGTTGAGTCTAATTGGTATCTTCAGATTCCAATTGGTATCTCAACAAAGTGAACTGGATGTCGTAGTCGCGGCTGAAGGGACACAAGCAAGGTAAATTGGAACCGAGAAGGTTTCGATTGGTATCTGGACTTAGAGGCTGTATAAATGCATGGATGATCAGCTAATGGTCATCCATGAAGCTAATTAAGTTAATAATTTTGACTTGTCTATGTGATGTAGCTTGAAATTTTGATGATGTGCATGGTGTCGTTTGAATAATTGTTGGTGTGTGAAGTGTACTTACTTGAATGTTATGATGTGATTATGTGCACGGTGTTGCCTGTCTAGATTTCGATATGTGCTGCGTACTTGCCTAAATGTTTGAAATTATGTAACTTATGATTGCTTGGGTTTTCGTGAATTTGTTGTCAGATAGAGAAAGTCATCACTTGGTTATGTGCAAAGGTCTAGAGATAAACTACAATGTTATTTGTAAACAAATTCTTGACATGTGACATGATATACTTACAAGAGGGAATGCAACTGTTAGTTGTGCGTCTCTCCCGACTTGCAGCATCGGGGAACCAGATGAAGGGAAAGTTTTCTGCATTGATTCCAGCCATGGTTAGACAAGCCTGCAAAATTCATGAAATGTACACGTTAGGACTCCATGGAATTAGTCAGTCCCTAGCTAAGAAAAGGAAAATTTTCTATTTGAAGTGGCAAGGGGCCACTATTCCGCAGGATCCTACCAAAGCGGCCCAGCCATAGCGGGACGGAGGCCGCCACAACGGGATGGAGGCCGCCAGAGCGGCCTTCATCTGGGTCAAACTTCAGGGACCGATCATGGCGCCCCTTCACCCGAAACTTCATTTTAACCAAAACTTTCACCATATTAGTGTTTCTAGAGTACCTTAGTACCTAAGTATGCGAAGACCCTAACATTTCAACCTCTAAATGGTGCCCAAATTCAAGTTTTTCACCAATAAACTATTCAATTTCCCCCACCTATTTTGGAACTATTTCGGCTATATTATCGTAAAATCCTTACGCTCAGAACGTTGTGAAGACATTGTGAATGTAAGGGAAATGTCCATGCTACGTTTTTCTGATCGAATCAAGAAACCCATGTGAAAATTTTGAAAGCTATCCCAAGGTCACTCTACCCAACCGATTCTTTTCATGCAATCATTGTTAAGCAAGTATTGAAGTAATTAGAGTAGAAAGCAAGAGCATTACCTTAAGATTGACGTTCGGAGCGAAGCAATTGAGAGAGTTGTTAGAGTTTTGGGGTGGTTAAAAGAGGAAATGGGGAAACCATTCCCCTTTCCCCACTCTAAACTGGTCCCGACCTTTTTCCACGATGGGAAGGTCCGCCACAGTGGCCCCCCATAGCGGGAACCCTGTCGTTCTAGCGGGGTCAGGCCAAGAAAATTGGTGCATCTGTCTTCCTCCGTGTGTTTCCATGTTTCCCTAGCCTGTTCCCTGGGTAAGATACTTTCGTTCATAAACCCTGGGAACCACTATCTTTCGTTGTTCCATGATGGGCCGATCTGTTAGTTTCGAAGTACTCCAAATTGGCTCGTGCTTACTCCTCCGCTAGTCGTTTGTGGATGAACGAAGGGTAAATTGGTATTTATTGTAACGACCCGAACTGTCGTTACTTATGAAGGGTAAAACATCATGAGTAACTGGATTCCACTGTCCCACCAGAGCAGGATGATGCTGCTACGGCGGCGGCGGACTAGCGGGATAGGAGCACCAGAGCGGGATGGTCAGAGGGCAGAACTTAATGACGCGAAGTCTTATTTCCTCATTTTTGTCTAATTGCTAAAAGGAGGTGAGGGTCAACCCAGAAACCCTCAAAAGGCTGCTCTAAGCTTGGTAAGGAAGGAGGAAAATATTTATAGCGTAAGGTTAATGACAACTCGCTGAGTCCCGGCCAAAATCCACTGTATCGTTGTCCAGAAGCCAGGATTGGAGCTAAAATCCCTCTCTAACTACCTGGCGCCCAGGTAGGCTAGGTTTACTTACTTGAGTAGTCGTAAATTCGAGCTCACTACATAATATATTGCTAATTGATGGTAAAATTCATGTATTCATGTTTAGGCATTCGGGCACGAAAAAAGGGACGGTTGTACATATACTCCTAGTTGTTAAATTTGATGTTTACCATGGGGTGGGATAAGCCTCGTCTTGTGAACTACGGGTAGGTGATGGTTCGACTTCCCATTTATGTTATATATGCTTGTTAATTGCTTCATTGTATGCATGCATGTATGTGAATATCAAAACATGAATTGAACCTAATGAAATGACTAAGTACGGACAATTACATGCCATGAACCTGTTACTTGACTATGTGACTATGTGAACTGTTCATTATAAGTGTGATTGTGACTGTAGTTATGCTGACTGGACCGAGTGTCACGTTTCGACTCATATATTGGATTGAGTGTCACGTTCTGACTCATATATTAGACTCGGTGTCACGTTTCGACACATATATATTGGATCGGGTGTCACGTTCCGACACACTAACAGTTTGGATGTGGGTTCCTTGAGAGGAACATTTGTGACTACTACATTCATATCTACCTGTCATTGATATTGTGGAATTGTATATTACTCCTTAAATGATGACTGATTATGCATCTCGGTATATGAGTGTTTACTGTGTTGCGGTTACTTGGTTATATCTCATTTACTGGAGTTAAATGTGAATGATCATGCCCAATATGTATGTTGTCTGGTAAGTGGAAACCGAGGGTCCAGGTGTTACTATCAGCTATTTTTAGAGAGGTGGCACATGTTATTAAATAATGAGAAGTGAGGTGGTGTCCATGGTGCATGAATTAGTTAGGTCCTACCTTCGGAAGGGGATTCGTATTCAAAATGGTTAGTGAGCCTTGATAGAGTATACTATGTCATCAAGGGCTGAATTGTGATGTAGAAAAAGTGAGGGCATGTCATAAGTGGATGGCCGAGTTGGTAGGTTGTATTTAGGAACTCCTCTATGAGATAGAAGGGTTAAGTTATGACCAAGAATGAAGCGAGAGGGTGATAGATTATGCGGTTAGAGTCAAGTGTACTAATACGTTTTAAGGTATACTGGAATGGTAAAGGCAGGAGGATAAAGGTTGAGGGGTGTACTTTCTTATTGCATGTTTCCTGTTGGTTGATTTCTTTATATTATGCGGTGGGCACCGGGTTGACCGATGATGCCTACTAGTACGTGTTGTTTGACTAATACTACTCTTGCTATGCCATTTGGTATAATCTGGTTGCAGGGTTAATGATGTTTTATAGGTGAAGACGAAGACAATCTCAATTAGCTTATACTCTTCCTGCCCTGTGGTGGGAGCTGTGTCATTAGTTACTTTATTTTATACCTAGTAATCTTAGAAGCTCTTGTACCTGTTTAGACTAGATCGCTTGGGGAGTTTATTTTTCAAATTTAACTCTGGGTTGTTTAAACTCTTTATTATGTAAAAATCTCATGAATTTCCTTTTATCTCCAGTTTTCTTAATCTTCCGCATGTTTTTAACCGTTTGGGGATCAAGGGTCCTCCTACCTAGGTGTTAGAGTAGCTGCCCGCACAACCTGGTGGGTTGGGTCGTGACAGCAATTCACATTTAAAATAATTTTCTTGGAAACCAACAATGAATTCAATTCAAATTCATTGTTATCCAAATTATTATTATATTATTATATTAAAAAAAACATTAAATTATTTAGTTGGTGTTATACCCCATTTTAACTCGAGGTCTAAACGGTGTACAATATATTGGTGAATCTTAATGTTATTTTTAAGAGTCTCCACCTAATTATGTTAAAGATGAATTAGGACACCTATTTTGCTTAAGTTATGCTAAATTAACTCTATATAAAAGTCTACTTAAACTTATGCGATTCTAGGTAATGGTTCTAATTAATTTATCCTAAAAGGAAGGGATAAGACATCCTTTAAGATTTGTTAAAAACAGTTAAACGGCTAAACTTAGATTAATTAATTTTAAAAGAAAGTGAGTGCTAAAAGAATTTGAAAAGTCAAAGTAAGTAAGTTGGAAAACATTTTAACATTTGAAAACTCTTTTGTATTTATAGTAGATTAAAAAAAGGGGCAGTGGCCCCTTGACACTCAAATTAGAAAATTTTCCTTTTTCTTAGCCAAATATTTCCCAATCCCATGGAGTTCTAACGCATACCTTTCATTAATTTTGCGGGCCTGACTATTATGGTTGGTATTAACAAGGAGCATCTGTCTTTTGTCCGGTTTCCCAATGCTGCAAGTCGGGAAAGGTACCACGATCACCTGAACACCTTGACTATTATGGTTGGTATTAACAAGGAGCATCTATCTTTTGTCCGATTTCCCAATGCTGCAAGTCGGGAAAGGTACCACGATCACCTGAACACCAAGTTCTGTTATGAGAGGGGTTTCCACTTGCTAGGACTAGAGGATAAAGCTCCTGCCTTCCATGCCTGGTTGATGGAGTTTGGATGGGGTCCACTCACAGAGGCTTCCTTTGTTGCACGCTCTGGCAGGGTGAGGGAGTTTTACGCCATCCTTCCTACTGTCTGTCGGGACAACTCTCACCCTACCATACACATCCGGGGAGTTGACATCCCCCTGAAAACTCAAGCCATCAACGAGGTGCTCGAGGTACCAGAGGTCCCCAACACGGAGTACGAGGCCAAATTGCGGGAGATGAATTTGGGCTGGCTGAAGGATACACGGTTTGCGCCAGCGCGTCGGGACCGGCTCTATTGGGCTACCACTGAGGGAGTCACCAGTATGATGCAGTCGAGTTGGATGATTGTTTGACATTTGTAGAGGAACCAGTTGTCATTCTAGCTAGAGATGTGAGGAGATTGCGCTCGAGAGCCATTCCTGTTGTTAAGGTCCATTGAAGGCATCGTCTAGTCGAGGAGGCTACCTAGGAGATCGAGCAGGAGATGCGAGAGCAGTTTCCCGGCTTGTTTGAGCCTTCAGGTACTTCTTGATCCTTTCTTTCGCGGACGAAAGTCCTTTTTAGTAGTGGATATTGTAATGACCCTCTTGGTCATTTCTATGTCTTGCCTTCTGTGTGTCGTTTAGAGCATTTCTATAGCGATCCCAAGTCATTTATGACTTGCTGGGACTGACAGTTCAGTCACCTGGTCGTTCGTTTGGTCTTGGTGCTAGTTTTTGTGTTTTGGAGCTTATAAACCTTGAATAATCCTTTCGATCAAAATTTCAAGAAGACGACCTCAGAATAGAATTCTGATGGTTCCATCAGATCCGGAATGGTCATTTTAGGCTAGTAGCATGGTCGTCATGACTCCTGAGATTTTCAGTGTGAGTCGGTGCGATTAGGCGTTTTAACTTTAAGTTTAAGCCTAAGTTTGACTTTGGTCAACATTCTGAGTAAACGCACTCGGATGAGAATTCTGTCAGTGTGGTTAGCTCCGGAATGTCGAATTTGGTCTAGATTGACCCTTCTTTTGTGTCTGGAGGTTTTCGATAACTTTCCGAGCCCTTTTGTGAGTTTTGACTTAAAATGATTTTTGAAAATGGGACCCACTTTTTATCGAAATGACCTCTGATGGAAATTTTGACTACGTCGTTGAGTCTGGAATATCGAATTTGGTATGGTTGCATATCTCGTTTGCGTGTACGGGGTTCCGAACTCGTTCGGAGCACCCCGTTGGAGTTCTTAGTTTTTGGGAAATTGCAGAAAATCTGCTATAAATGCAGATTTATCAGCAACATTTTCCAAAACTTCAAACCCTCATAACTCTCTCATCTCTCAACCGATTTGGGCAATTCAAAAGGCAAAGTTGTGATATTTTTCGAGGACAACGTGTTGGTGAGATCGGATAGTGATTTGGGGTCCCTGTTTGAGGTAATTTTCGTAAATTACCTCCTGCCACACCCTTTTTGTGAACTTGATTTTGGGAATTTTTGAGACTTGATATTTCAGTCATTTTAGATCCGATTTTGGTGATTCTTGGGGCTATCTTGAGTGGCTTTTCAAGGAGAATGTGTTGGCATGGTTAGATTTCGTATTTAACTTTTTGTTGGAGGTAAAAAGTTGTGTTTTAGCTGCTGTCTTAGCTCATTTCGAGCTCAATTTTTTGGAAAAATTTAGAAGGTGATTTTGTGGTCATTTTAGGTGCGAATATGGTGATTCAAAAGCCTAGATCGTGGGGTTTTTCGTGAGGATCATCATGGTGTGATTGGTTTTAGCATTTGGACCCTCGTTTCTGATATTTTCTTGTAAATAGCTGCTGCTATTGTTGTTCCGTTTTAGTGTAATTTGGGTTTTGGTTGCATGTTGATAGTGCGTTGTTCCCGAGCCCCGAATTGTGTCCCATTTTGGGATATGAGCTGGGGGAAACTGGTTAGGACCCACTTTTGGGGTTAATTCAGAAATTTTCAG
This sequence comes from Solanum stenotomum, assembly GCF_019186545.1. Lineage (NCBI taxonomy): Eukaryota > Viridiplantae > Streptophyta > Magnoliopsida > Solanales > Solanaceae > Solanum > Solanum stenotomum. Next base: position 81,934,217 of record NC_064282.1, on the reverse strand, counting down.
TGCGGGTCCCACGATTCCTGTTTTGACTCCAAAATTGACCCGTCTCCGTTTGTTGTGATTTTGGTGTCTAAACGACTTTAATAACGTTGTGATTCTATTTTTGATAGCGGGGTAGCGTTTCGAGGACGTTTGGAAAGGTAAAGCTCCGGAGAAGTGATTTTGGTGCGCGTGTGATTGGCCTACAGGTAGGCTACAGTTTCCCTCTCTTAGATTGAGCTTGAGAGTGTGAATGTATGTTGATTTGTTGGGATTTGGGTTGGTAGTTATTGAATCACGTATAGGTGTTTAAAAATTATGTTTTCGGCCGACTTAGATCCCTGTAAACTGGTGTAGTAGACTTGAGCCTGATAGTTTGGGCCTTAGCTAGGCGATATGTTTGCTCCGATGATAGTTATCCCTATTTTCCCCGATGTTACGGCCTCTATTGCCCAAATACTTATATAGAGCATCCGGTTAGAGTTCCGGCCTCTATTGCCCAAATACTTATATAGAGCATCCGGTTAGAGTTCCGGCCTCTATTACCCAGATACTTATATAGAGCATCCGGTTAGAGTTCCGGCCTCTATTGCTCAGATACCTATACAGAGCATCCGGTTAGAGTTCCGACCTCATATACTTGATACTTGTGATTGGTTACTTAGGAACTTCTGGTGAGCATCCGGTTCGAGGTCCGGCCTCCGTACTGTCAGATTCTACTAATTAGGATTGAGGTTCTGGTTCGATGTTCTTCGTTCTTGGGTTGTTTTATGCAATTCTCTTTAGTTATAGTTATTTTGTGTACTTGTCGGGCTTACGGGGGTCCGTTCGGGTTTTTATTTAACTTGCGCACGAGTGTACCTTCTGGGCTTATGAGGGTCCAGTTAGGTGTAGTTAGCTTATATATTACTTTAGTTAGTTCTTTGTACACTCGTGTGCATTCCTTTGTTAGTTAGATTTTCGTTCTTGACCTCGATTTGTGTATTCCTTCTTTTCATATTGCCTTTACTTTTCAAGTTCAGTCGGCCTATGATGCCTACTGGGTACCTGTTGTTTTGGTACTCATGCTACGCTCTACATCTGTTTCGTGATGCAGGTCTGGGCACTAGGAGCCAGCGTTGATCGAGCTTGGAGCAGACTGATCCGGAGACGGGAGTGAGCACACGACGTTTTGTACTATTTCAGTCTCCATCTGTATATATAGACTTGTCTTTTACCTTTCGAGACAGTCTAGTCTCTGTTGTCCACTTTTGGGACTTGTACTCATTTTGTTAGTAGCTCTGTACTAGTGACTTTCAGGTTCTGGGAGGGATCTTTATTTGTATTTATGTTTTGGTTTGCTTCCGCCTATGTATATTGTTATTTGCCTACTCTTATTTAGTTTCTACCCTCAGACCCATTACTTGTTGTCCCGGGTTACGGGTTGGCTTACCTAGCAGGGGTGCCACTCTTGGACACCGATGAGGTACTTCCTATGGATCCCTCCTTTCATCCCCTTTCGATTAGGCAGGCTTCCACCTTCGGCAGCAAGAGGAGGAAGACGGACAGGGCCAATAGCAGTCAAGCGGCTACTGAGGCGGACGACGAAGGAGGGGAAGATGATGAGGGCAGCGACACTCTACCTACCCACTATCAGGTGCTCGTGTGGAGGAGGACATGGGGGCCATCCGGAGGAGGTTGGGAAGCTCCTATGCTAATGCCACTTCAGTTCCACCCTCCACTTCCCTCGAGGTTGAGATGCTCCACTACCAGTTGCGACATGAACGGAGGAAGAGTATAGAGAGGGATCATCTGATTGCCCAAATGTGGAAGACCATTAAGATCATCTTTTCTTGTGTTGCCCTCCAGAGGGAGCTTCCCCGATTTGAGCCGAGAGACTATAAGGAGTTCCTTTGGTTGAATGAGGCATGGTCTGGCGTGATACTGTCGGAGGACCTGGAGTCCAGCAGTGACACTTCCCATTCTCAGGGATCCTGATTTTTTTTTGCCCCTCTGGGGCATGTAATGAACAACATTTCATTCTCTCTTTTGTTTTATCCTTACATTTTTGTAAGCACGTGTATGCTGGTTTTTCACAGCCAATATTTAAATGCTAGGTGATTAAAACTTCTTGTTCTATGCTAAGTACTGATTGAATTACAGGGATTAACCCAGGTACGATTCGGGGTCCATATGTGTGACTAGGAAAACAGGGGAGATAGGGCTGAGATTCTGTCTCGCTCTAGCGGGAATAATCCCGCCCCAACGGCTCCGATGGAAACAGTACCCAGGTCAACAATTTCCTGGGGTTTTTCCCGTTCCTAAAGTTTTTCATTGATTCCCAGGCTATAACTAAGAACTTAGGATGATCCTCTTAGCTAGGATGGTCATTGTCTACCCTGAGTCAACCCAACGATACACATTTCATGATTCCTTTCCCATTAATCCAACACCATAAACAAGCACATCCGCAAAATACACCCATACACTCACACGGTTATAGTCGATCACAACACATGTCCAGATTTCATTTTACGAATCATATCGTAGTTTATCTAGACCTTTGCACCTAACCGAGTGATGATTCTTTTTCCGACAACAAGTTTACGAACTCAAGAAATCATAACTCGCATAGTTTCGAACATTTAGGCTAACATATTGCACACATCAAAATCTAGACAAGCAATATTGTGCACATAATCATATCATAGCATCCAAGTAAATGTACCTTTCACACCAACAATTATTTCAGACAACAATATGCACAAATTCACAGTTTCTAGCTACAATGCACAGACAAGTCCAAATTATTAATAGTTCGCTCCATATATGACCATTACTGATCATTCAGGCATTTATAGTGCTTTTAAGGCTAGATGTCAATTGGAACCTTCTTAGTTCCAAATTAACTTGCTTCTGTCCCTTCAGCCATGACCACGTCGTCCAGTTGACTTTGTTGAGATACCAATTGGAATTGCGAGATACCAATTGGACCCAACTCATACTACAAGCGACAACTCGCACGAAAGGAGAAAAGAAATGGAACGACTTCCTAGAATGCTTCATAGCTTCCTGAGGATTAGATGTGGACGTCAACACACCAATCTGCAGGAGTCTAGTCCATATTTTCTCTTGTACTGGGAGACCGGTAACCTGAGCTCTAATACCAATTTGTCACGACCCAACTCACCGGGCCACGCAGGCACCTACCCTAACACCTAAGTAAAAGAACCCTCAATTCCCAAATATTTTTAAAATGTGGAAAATTAAGAAACTGACGAATAAAAGAAATTCATGTAATGTTTTATGAAATGAGAGTTTTAAATGACTCAAGGTTAACTTGTAAAGTAATTAACTCCCCAAGGATCTAGTCTAAACAGGTACAAGAGTTTCTATGATTACAAGGTATAAACATGATAACAATGACGCAGCTCCCACCGCATGGAAGGAAAAATAGAAGCTATTGGAGATTGTCTTCGTCTTCACCTATGAAACATCACTGAACCTGCAACCAGACTATGCCAAAAGGCATAGCAAGAGTAGTATCAGTACAAACCACACATACTGGCAGGCGTCATCGGTCAATCGGATACCCACCACATAATATAAGAAATAGACTAGCAAGAAACATGCAATAAGACCCTTCATTCCTCCACCTTTATATCTTCCTTCCCTTACTATTCCCGGATGTTTTAACATATGCCACTACACTTGACTTTATCCCCTTACTCGCCCTTTCTTGATCATAACTTGACCATTCTACCTCTTAGAGGAGATTTCGGATGTAACCATTACCAACCCAGCCAACCACTCATGACATACCCTTACTTCTTCCACATCACCACTCAACCCTTTGCCCCATAGAACGTTCTATCAAGGCTTGTTAACCGTTTCAATACTAATCCCTTTCTAGGGTAACACCTAACTATTTAACCTTTATGACATAACACCACCCCCAATTCTCACTTTAAGCACACAAACCACTTTTCTAAAGTACACATAGTAACACCTGGACCCTCGGTATCCGCTTACCATACCATATCCCAATTTAGGCTTGACCATTCACAGTTCACTCATTAACAAGATATAACAAGTAAATACTACATGGTAACATACATATACCGAACATACAATACCGTCATTATTTTAGAGCAACATATAGTCTTCCAATATCAATCACCATTAGCTATGAACGTAATCATCACAAGTAGATACGATAGTACAATGGTCCTCTCATGAAACCCACACCCAAACTGTTAGTTTGTCGGAACGTGACACCTGATCCATGTCGATACGTGACACCCGATCCAATACATGTATATGTGTCGGTACGTGACACCCGATCCAATATATGTATATGTGTCGATACGTGACACCCGGTCTAATATGTGTTAGTGTGTCAGAACGTGACACCGGATCCAATGCATATATACGTGTCGGTACGTGACACCCGCTCCAGTTAGCACAATCACACCCATAATGAACATACTCATAATCATACAATCAAGCATTAGTTTTATGGCATGCAATTGTACATAATTAGTCTTTTCCTTAGGTTAGATTCATAAATGTATACATATAACGAAGCCATTAACAGGTTTATATCACACAACCAGGAAATCAACCATCACTTCACCCTAGTTCATAAGATTAGACTTCCTCCTATGGTATAATTCTGATGGAACAACTAGGATTACATGTACGACTGTCTTTTTTTTGGTGCACGAAGGCCTATGCATGAATGCTACCGTCAATGAACAATATACTATGCAGTGAACACGGATTTGCGACTACTCAATTTAATAAACCTAGCCTACCTGGGTGCCAAGCATCTGCACGGGATTATAGCTCCAATTCTGGTTTCCGAACGACGAGACGATGGATTTTGATCGGAAATCCGCAAGCTATCGAAATTCTTATGCTAGAAAACTCTTTCTCCTTTCCTTCCCAAGCCTAGAGCAGCCTTTTGAGAGTTTCTGGGGTGATCCTAGCCTCTTTTTGGTGGTTAGGGAAAAAGGAGAAAATAAGGTTTCGCGTCATTTAAGTTCTGTCTCCGATCTTCCTGCTCTGGCGCTCCCTATCAGCGCCGCCGCCCTAGCGGCACTTGTTCTGCTCTGGCGGGATGAGGGGCCCAGTTTTCCCGACGGTTTTCCTTTTCTAAATAACGACAGTTCGGGTCGTTACATTATTTTAGGCTTCTAACTTAATAACTAACATAATATATATTAAAAGATGACAACTAATAATTTACATAATAAAAATATCAATATTACAAATTTACGCTAATATAAAATATACAAATATAAAATAAGGATTTATAATTAGTTTAATAAGTACAAAACTTGAAATAAAGCGACAACAAATAATATTTTAAGAAAAGAAGGTGTAAAAAGTGATAATAGTAATTTCGATAATAACACATATAATTGTAGTAGATAAATAGTTGTAGTAGTAAAAATAATTGTGAAAAAGGATAATTTGATACGTTATTAAATTAGAAGCTCGAAAACAATGAATTAGAAGAAAGGAGGGTCAAAATTGGGTGTCAACAGTTGGTTACTCTTTTTTATTTATTTTTGCTTAATTTAGAAGAATTTTAAATTATTTGTTATTTGTAAAATTGTTGAATTTTAGTGGTGCTGACATGTGTCACTTTTACTTCTCCTATAGATAATACAAATAAATAATAATTAATTAATTGATATTTTAAAAGTTAAAAAATTGAGATTAATTGTGGCAGTGACACGTAGGCGCTATCACCTCTTTTTTGAAATTGTTATTTATTATTATTTAATATAATTATAGATAATTAATAATTAAAAAATTAAAACAATTCTCGTGGAAACTAACACTAAATTCAATTCAAATTCATTGTTATCCAAATTATTATTATTATACTAGTATACGTGTCCGCGCGATGCGAGAATAATATTAAAAAAAATAATTACGTTATATTTATGCTTGAATATATAGTATACACTTGTATACATGAAAAAAATCATTTAAATTAGTGTATCAACTATTAACACGTAAATCAATTTTTATATATAAATATGTATAACATAGTTTGATCTCATTAATGACAATAGATTTCGTGTCGGTAAAATTTTTGCTTATTTTTGAAGTTTTTTTAGTTGCTTCACGTGATGCTCTTAAACATTTTTCTTTGTTTTAAAATTTTATTTATTTATGCTCTTTCATTCTACTAATTAAATTCTTTCATTATTTAAATTTGTTAATAATAATTTTAGCATTATTTAATACGCATAAAATAATAGTGTATATAATAGATGAAAATATGCATAGAACTTTTCACCACATTATGAAATATATCACACGAATAAAATAGAATAAAAACATATGAACTTTTGGTGAATAATTTTTTTTAGTATTAAGCTTTTCCTAATTATATCAACAGCATCAACAACACAAAGAACAATAATTTTTATCAAATATCATTATTATCCAATAAATGATACACTTTAAATATGTATAAATAATTTTTTTTAACAATAGCTGAAAAATAAAAATAAAGATTCAAATCTAGTGAATTCACGCAAGTGACGCACCAATCATCCTAAAAAAATTTTTTATTGAAAATTCACATACAAAGAAGATGGAGAAAAAAATAAATCATCGAAAGAATTTATGTATAGATAGAAATTGAAAAAGAATAATCTTTTTTGTACTTTTCAAAATAATTGTTCCCTAACTATTTGGCTTTCTCTATATACTACGGTTAGATAAGATTTTGAAGATAATTATCCTTATCTAAATATTTTTGAAAAATTAATTTTAAAATAGAAAAGTGGAGAGAAAATAGGAGCATTTAAAAATTCTTCATTATTATTATTTTGTTACATTTTTACCAAAATATATATATTAAAATTGTTGCATTTTAATCTTTTGACATTTGATATCTGAGACGTAAAATATTTGAGTATAATTATTGTTTAACACTCTATAGTTGTTATGTTTTTATTTTGTTTTATTTTTACAAAATAATCAATAAATAAATAAATAAACTAAATAAAGACCAAAAAATGATGTTAACTGTTAAAAAATATATTTAATGTGACGTAATTATTTAAAAAAATCTAATTATTTATTTTGTGATTTTTTATTTAGTTTATAATAACTACTGATAAAATAAGGTGGTAACTACAGTTTCCTCCAATCATCGATCATACTTACAATTAAAAAAAGGGAAATTCACCCCACATATCTATTTAAGGCTTAATATTACAGCCTTTAGATGTACTTTTTTTATATTACTACTTATAACAATTTAATTACAAGTATTAATAGATTAGTTTTAATCTATAATTTAATTTATTTGATTTAATTAATTAGTTATTATTTTTATGATTACATTACAATTAATAAGTAAGAGAAATAAGATAATCAATTGTCATTATCTCTTACATCATTTTAGGGATAACATTAATAGAGAATCAATTGTCATTATCTCTTACACCATTTTAGAGATTTTTTTTCCAGTTTTCACACCCCCACCCCCACGTTCCTCTTTTACATAGAACTAATCTTTTCTCTCTCACCATCTTCAACGTTCGTCTTCTTCATTAAAAAAGAAAATTAGCAGAACTCACGATTGATCCCCATGGATGTGGAAGGAAAAAAATAAGATAGCATACTTTCCTTTTTGTATGATTTTTTTGTTTTGTTTGATAATTGGAAGAAGCGAATGCTTACTTGTGCCCCACTAGAAGTGGATCTGTATTTGTTTTAAAATTAACACTTGTTTTAAAAATTATATGTGCAGGAAAGAATGTCAGATAAGAATTCTGATTTTTTCTTTCTATTCTTTTGTTCTCTCTATCAACTCTTTTGTTGTCGATAGCAGGCAGCTCGAGAAGAGGCGTTGGCCAAGGTTTCTGCTCTTGAACTAGAAATAAGTGCTACAATGCCAACAAATAATGAAATTCCAGTAAAAGATGCTTCTTCTCATTCGAAGATTAGTTAAGCAAAGAAAACAGTTAGTCATTGCATCAAAAGGGAAAAAAGAGGAAGATGAAAATTGTAGAAGCGACTCATTTTGTTTCAGATTCGGATTCAGATTTCATAAGTGAGATTAAAAAGAAAAAAATAAAAAAGCAACAAATGTCGAAATTGGTCAGTCTTCAAAACCAATTAACAAGAAGAAGAACAAGAAAGGAGGACTTAGAAATCTCAATTTCAAAAAAAGGAAAAAAAGTGGTCAGGATAAGTATTTTATTTAATTTATTTTTGAATTATTCAATTTAGTATTTTTTGTGTTAAAAATATTGTATTATGATTATTGTTGTTACGAAACTTATATTGATGTGAAAACTGTTCAAAATTTGAATAATATTTGTATGAATATGACATTAATATATGATATATGAATATTGTATGAAATGTGATGGAATGTTGGTATTCAACTGGTATGAAATGTTATTTGATATTGGTATGAAATTGGTTTGATATCAGTAGCCCAATTAGTTAATTTTAGTGTTGTTTGTTAAATGCCACAGTGCACATGAAATCTGGTATGATGTTTGAATAATATTGGTGTGAATTTTTTTTCAAATATGGTATATTGTTTTATTAAAATTTATGTACATGAATATGGAATGAAAAATTAATAATATTGGTTTGAACTGAATTTTATATATAGTGTATGAATGTTGATGTGAAATTGATTTAATTTTTGTATAAATTATGTGAAATAATTAATTTATAACTACTTATAAAATGAAGTTGGTATTGGAATGAAACATGAATATTGTTGGTAGGTTGACAAATTTATTTGAGATCTCAATTACATGTTTTTTTCAATTTTTTCAATGGGATATCAGTTAAATACCAAGTGTACACTAATTTGGTACAAATTAACTAGTTTTAGGTTGACTAATTTAGTTGAAATCTCAATTACATGTTTTATTCAATTTTTCCAATGAGATATCAGTTCGATACTAAGTGTACACCAATTGGGTACAAATTAACTAGTTTTAGGTTGACTAATTTATTTGAAATCTCAATTACATGTTTTATTCAATTTTTCCAATTGGATATCAATTAGATACCAATTGGGTATAAAATTAACTCGTTTTATGTTGTCTAATTCGGTTGAAATCTCAATTACATGCCCTTTTTTCAATTTTTCCAATGGGATATCAATTTGATACCACATGTATACAAATTAGATGAAACATTAACTAGTTTTAGGTTGGCTATTTCAGTTGAAATCTCAATTGCAAGTTTTATTTTTCAATTTTATCGCTTGAGACATCAGTTGGATACCAAATGTATATCAATTTCATACTAAGATTTGAATTTTCAGTTGATATCAATTGCATACCATCACTATCTAATTTTTTTACTATACATTTAAAAAATATTTAATACACAAATGATTAACTAGTACACATAATAAGTGCTCTGAAATTATAATTCATTAACTTAAAAGACAAAATAAATCAAAACATGAGTTTGTCACATTAAAACAACTAAAAAACAAAATAAAATAAATATGTCTTTTTGAAAGGAGCAATAATCATTTTCTTGTTCTGTCAAGAGGGTGCTATTGCTCCTTTCTTTTTTTTTTCTTTATTAATTTCCTAGTATTTTACTGACATAGACTTTTTCGTTTACATTATCGAAAAAGAAAGAGAGGGTATTTGCTTGCATTTATTCATGATTGAGTATTCGATTTTTATTTTCTATTTATTTAAAATTGTAGAAATATAACTTGTTCCTCTTGTTGCTAATGTTACTATATTTTTTTTTATTTCATTTCACAAAAAATACAATTTAGAGATATTTTTATGTCAGCAACAGAAGCCCAAGCTTATGGAATTGTTGATTTTGTAGCGGTTCAAGGAAAATAACATGAATTTCGCGCAAATCTATGATTTGAGATTTTATTTTTGAATTGAATATTCTATTAAATAGAAGTAATTCACCATCATTCGGTTAGGATCAATCTAAACCAACCCATCATATTATGTATACGATTCAACATGCCAACTATTAAACAACTTATTAGAAATACAAGACAGCCAATCAGAAATGTCACGAAATCCCCCGCTCTTCGGGGGTGCCCTCAGCGTCGAGGAACATGTACTAGGGTGTATGTGCGACTCGTTTAGATCATGAGCTGGCACAAAAGCAAGAAAACTACTTTTACAGTATCAATGATCAGTACCGGTGAATGGGATAGGATGGAAAAAGGAACTCCATCCATTATTAAAAAAAAAAACTCTACCATATCCCTCTATTGTGTATGAAGTTTATGGTTTCCGTTGGTGTAAATCCAATCACCTGAATTTAAGATGATAAGAAATTCTCCATTGGTAACAAATGGTTATCCATTAAGCGGAGGAAATCTTATTTAAACGGACTAAGAGGGTCAGCTACCCAGCAAACTTTCATAATTAAATACCGTTACTGTATAGGTAGATCTGATTGTGAAAGACCTATTACTGGATAATTCATGGGTAGAGCCAAAGCGTGTGAACTATACAAGTTCCCAATAACATCAATTAGTTGATTAAATAGTAAATTAAAGTATAAAGTAAAGGCTCCGGTGTATAGAGAAGACCTCACCGTTTAAGAAGTAACCATAGAAACGAAGGAACCCACTATTTCTTTTTTTATTTCTTTTATTTACTATATTTTTGATACCTAGGAAAATACAATTTCTTAGTTCTGTCTTATTTCGCAGTGAAATACCTAAAAAAAAAATCGTGGTCGGGAAGGTTAGAGTAGCCAAAGCCATTGGAATTTTGATTTTATACATTGGAAAAATTCGTTTTGTTATTAATAGACTAGGAAGGGGGAAAAGAATAACTGAAAGAAAGGCAATCAATTAGTTATTCGTCAAAGTTTCATTTATTCAATGACCAGAATTAAACGGGGATATATAGCTCGGAGACGTAGAACAAAAATTCGTTTATTTGCATCAAGCTTTCGAGGGGCTCATTCAAGGCTTACTAGAACTATTACTCAACAGAAAATAAGAGCTTTAGTTTCGGCTCATCGGGATAGGGATAGGAAAAAGAGAGATTTTCGTCGTTTGTGGATCACTAGGATAAACGCAGTAATTCGCGAAAGGGGAGTATCCTATAGTTATAGTAGATTAATACACGATCTGTACAAGAGACAGTTGCTTCTTAACCGTAAAATACTTGCACAAATAGCTATATCAAATAGGAATTGTCTTTATATGATTTCGAACGAAATCATAAAGGAAGTAGATTGGAAAGAATCCACCAGAATAATTTAAATGGAGTTACCCGGAGAATGAACTCCGGGAAGGTAGAGTAGAAATTAGTATGAGAAAATATACTAAAGTAGTCAAAATGAATGAACACGTTCAATTCAATAAAAACAGATTTCTTTTTTTCCGATTCATTTTTTCTTACGACACGATACTCAAATCTAGATTCACTCAAATCTAGATTCACTCAAATCTAGATTCTTGTAATTATGATTCAAGTGAAGAAAAAGTAAGCCTATTTATTTCGGGCTTTAAAACCAGTAGTTCTAGCGGTCGACTCGGTTCTTTCAAATTGTTTCTCATTATTGAGAAAAGGTAACAAAGATAAAATACGAGCTTGTTTTATAGCAAGAGTAATTAATCGTTGTTGTTTCAAGGTCAATCTATTCACACGTCTTGATAATATTTTTCCTTGTTCACTAATAAATCGACTAATTAAACTCATGTTTCTATAATCAATTCGATCCCCCGATTGAATCGGGGGCAAACGCCTACGAAAAGATCGCTTGAATTTAAGAAAAGGTCGCTTGGATTTATCCATGGTTTGTTTGTTTAATTTATTCCTTATCCCTAAAATCCTATTTCTTCATTCTAATTCATTTTAAATCCACTCAAAATAGGATTTTTCAAAAATAGGANAAAAGAAAATAGTAATCAATATTACAATTTTACTATACCTACTTAATCTACAACGATAAAACTATTTATATTTTATACATTTATACTCAAATCTTTCATATATTGCGCCTATTTCTCACGAAATCATGGTTTTGACAGTATACAAATTAATCAAACAACAAAAAAAAGAAACTTACCAAAACGTATTATGAACAAAATTAACAAAAATGTATTATGAACAAAAATTAACAAAAACGAATTTTGACCAATCACTAAATAATAATAAATACTAACATGAAGGATCCCATCTTCCACCAAGTTTAATTAATATTGATACGTAGTTGTCCATCACAACAAAATTAAGATTTTTCAAAGAAAAAAAAATCAATTACTCGACAGTGAGAAGATTTTTGGCAGAAAATTGAAGAGAGAGAAACGTTGAAAAAAAAGAGAGGATAAAATCAGAATTTTTAATTAAGTTTAACTAATTTGAGCGAATTAAGGAAACTAAATATTCTTAATAAGTTTGAATTCCTTAATTCGTGCTAATTAGTAATTATCTACACTCAATTCAAATTAAATTAACACCCCTGTTTCTGTTTTCTACCTTTTTGCCTTCAAAAATGTTTTTTTTTTTTTGTTTTTTTTATCTTTTTTTTTTTAAAACAAATGCTTTTTTTGTAATAAATTGTTAGAACCTAAAATTTTTAATGTTACAACTTGAAAGTTTAAATCTACTGCTATAACTTGAAAATATTAATATAATACATGTCATATATGAAATTTTCACTTAAAAAAAATAACTACAATCATAAAAATAAAAATTGATGACACCAATTTTAAAAAATAAATGCAAGCAATCTAATAAATATCTCGAAGAAAATTGTCCTATTTTTTTTTAAAAAAAAGTCTTGTTATTTTAAAAGATAAACATAATTATAACAATATCTAACATATATTTTTAGCAAGTAATACAATCGATCTACCACCAATAGTATATTCATCTAGAATTTTGACACGCCAAAATTGTCATTGGAAAAAATAATCATGAATCTTTATTCGTAAAACCTCCAATCATATTATAGACAGAAATAGTCATTTTTGCAAAAATGATATCATCAAAAAATGAGAATAATAAAATATAAGCTTGACAATAATGATAAAAAAGTAGTACAAATTACGATAACGAACAAACAATATATTGTACAAACTTTCTATCCTCTTATCCACTGATTTGCATTATCATGTTCCAACTGCTTTATTGTTGTGTAAAAAAATTGTAGAAATTATATTTTTTTTTCTTAAGTGAAATTTCAAAGATGTCAAAACGTAAAAATAAGTGATGAAGATTGATGAATGATTTTTTTAATATTCTCTTAGAACCTGTTTATATATATTGAAAGTAATAGTTTTTGATAATGTTAAACAGTTAGGCAGTTGGGAAATATATTACTATACAAGAAGAGGGAATAGCACACGCGTCTATGTCAACACGTGTGCTTCCTTGTAAAAACAGCGAAATTTAAGGGTATTTATGTCATTCTCCGAGCTGATCCTTTTCGTTTCCTGCATCAATCCTGGGTCTTTGAAGACATTAAGGTGTCAAAATAAAGGGGCGGTGACATAAGTCTTAATTATTGAGTGTATGTGACAACTATATGATTAATGATTAAGGATTGTGGAGTTGCCCTCAAGTTTATAAGTTGACAGTTTGGTCCATTGAATTAAATGAGGGGTAAAAGGGTAAATGACTAAAACCTAATTTAACCAATTTTGGTGGAAATCAAAACCGGAGGGAAGCCACTAGCGAGCTGTACCAAAAGGGGAAATAAAAGATTTTTTTTCCCCGCCTCCCACCGTCTTCCTCTTCTTCTTCCTCTTCTTCTTCTTCTTCTTCTTCTTCTTCTTCTTCTTCTTCTTCTTCTTCTTCTTCTTCGTTCTTGCTTGCTTGCTTGCCTTTCTTCCCGGTCTCTTCATCTTCTTCTTCTTCTTTTCGTACATTGTTGGTCTTGGCTGCTAGTCCTTGAGCTTTCTTCTTCTTCTTTTTTTCTTCTCGAATCAGATTTAGCTAATCTAATCAGTAGACCAGATTTCGTTCTATATCAATTGAAATTACTTCACAAGTCATTGGGGTCACACACCATTGTTTTGGTAAGTAAAATTAATAGTTCTTTGAAATCATTCATCATCATCTGGGTACCTATAATTTTTTTAATAATTTGCAGCGTTTTCAACAAATGGTTATATATGTTGCAATAGCTGACTATTGGAACAAATTATAGACATATGTAGCAATAGAAAGATTATTTCAATCGCAACAGAATAGACATATGTAACAACATATAACTTACACAAGCCGCAACATATAACTTAGACATGTAGCAACATATAACTTACATGTCGCAACATAATAGTCATATGTTGCAACATATGACTTATACATTTTGTCACAACACGTGATGTATGTTTCACAACATAATAGTTATATGTAACAACATATGACTTACATTTCGCAACAGAATAGCCATATGTTGTGACATATAACTTACACATGTTGCATGTTGCCACATGTGATTTATTTGTCACAACATAACAATTATATGTAGCAACATATGACTGACATCTCGCCACAGAATAGCCATATGTGATTTATTTGTCACAACATAACATTTATATATAGCAACATATGACTTACATCTCGCCATAGAATAGTCATATGCAGCAATATATGACTTACACATTTCTTCATTAGTACTAATTAATTTTTTAATTATTTTCTTCAGGTACAATAAATTTAGGGATTATTTGTAGGTATTGATTGTCGTGATGAATGGATCGAGAAGAAAAATCGATATATTTGGCGTTGGAAGGATGGTAAGAAACGGGAGGGATCGGTAGGAATGATTGTCGAAAGTAACATTTTGTATGATGATTTTATTTGAAAGGGTGTCAGAACCTCATTTGTTGGAACAAAGACCAATTTATTGCACTGTTCATCAATGCTATCACTTTCGTTGTGAATTATGTAGTTGTGATTTAGAAATAGATGAAGTTGTTAAATTTATGTATTAATTAAATTTTCATGTGTGGCAACCTATATACATTTCTTGCAAACTCATGAGGAAAAGTGTGACTTTTTTGTGTTTAGTACTGATTTTTGAATTTGTTCTTTATAAAATGTTTATTCTAAAAAAATTTAACATTTTTCCATTGCTAAATTTCTCAATTTATCGATTAACCCATCCTTGAAGTGATATATGTGGCAACATATAAACCTTCTGTTGGAAAAATTGCAACAGACATGTCATATGTGACAACATATGTATATCATAAAATGGTCTTTTGGGAGTTAATTCAATTAAATTGTCACATAATTCAACATGTAATACTAATATATAGTCCTACAACATGCCTAAGTACAAAATTATAGTCTAATACAATAACCTACATCAATTCTATCAATTATTTTTACAAAGACTATCATACCATCAGTTCATCATACAATAACCAAGTAACTCCATATGATAATTATATAACACCCTTGTAAATCGTTGTTCCAAGTGTTATAGCATATTTTTATTGCTTAATTATGGTCCAAAGTACTAAAATTTGGTCCAATTTGACATTTTTTTCATTGTTAAATCGCTCAATTTATCGATTAACCCATCCTTGAAATGACATATGTGGCAACATATGCACGTTCTCTTGAAAAAATTGCAACTGACATGTCATATGTGGCAACATATGTATATCTTAAAATGTGCCTTTTGAGGTTAATTCAATTAAATTGTTACCTAATTCAACATGTAACACTAATATATAGCCCTACAACATGTCTAAGTACAAAATTATGGTCTAATACAACAACCTTCATCAATTCTATCAATTATTTTTACAAAGACTATCATACCACTAGTTCATCATACAATGACCAAGTAATTCCATATGATAGTTATATAACACCCTTGTAAATCGTTGTTCCAAGTGTTATAGCATATATTTATTGCTTAATTATGGTCCAATGAACTAAAATTTGGTCCAATTTGACATTTTTTCATTCCTAAATCACTCAATTTATCAATTAACACATCCTTGAAGCGTTATCTGTGGCAACATATGCACGTTCTGTTGGAAAAATTGCAACAGACATGTCATATGTGGCAACATATGTATATCCTAAAATGTGTTTTTTGGGGTTAAGCTTTTTGAAAATGGAAATTAGTAAAAATAAATTAAATTTGGAATATGAAAAGAAACGACCTTTTATAGACGAGAGGAGAGAAAGGAGAGAGGGAAAAATGAAGGGACAGTTGTTTTAAACCTTTTTAATTTTTTTTAAAATTTTGACAATTCAAAGTGTGACATATGTTGCCACATATATCCTTTCTGTTGGGGCACATGCAGATAATTCTGTGGTGTTTTTTACAACAGAGGTTATACATGTTGCCATAGATACCACATTTCCTCCTTTCCATCATAATTGACATTTGTTCCAACAAAATAATAATAATAATCTATAATATTAATATTATCAACAAAAATGAATAATTGGTGTCAATATAATGTTGCCACATTTCTCCTTTCTGTGACATAAGCTACCACATATCTTCTTTCTATGACATATGTTGCCACATATATTCTTTCTGTTAGGGCACATGCAGATAATTCTGTGGTGTTTTTTACAACAGAAGTTATATATATTGCCACAGACACCACATTTCTTCCTTTCCATCATAATTGACATTTGTTCCAATAAAATAAAAATAATAATAATCATCATTAATATTAATATTAATATTATCAGCAAAAATGAACACTTCACCAATTGTTTTATCCAACTTATCAACAAAAAGGTAATTCACAATGGTATACATAACCACCAATCTAATCAATGGTGGTAACCATAACATTTTCATCGAACTTTGCTTTTTTAGGTCTAGGCCTTTGTGGGTCTTCATTGTTACTAACATAGTCACTCTGAGCCTTTAAAACCCCATAATTCCATAGGAGTGAAGCATATCTCATGCGAAGGGTTTCAGAACTAATTCCATAAGATGGTACTTGTAATCCTTCACTCAAAAACTCAGCGTATGCAGCAACAAAAAGTCCACAATATCTGCATGATATATCATCAATTAGAAAATATAATAACACCACATTTCAATAGTGGTAAGACAAAAAAAAATGTGATACTTACAGACTATTGCTTGCTTATTGGGCAGTACCAGTAACATGTCTGACTTCGAATGAGTGAGATTTGTTCTTTCCTTGGTAAGATTCAAAAACTGACCAGTTGGTTTGGTCTTTTTTATCAAAAAATATGTTGGATTCAAGGTACTTTGGCAACAATGTAGATAACTTTTGAATCTCGGAGAACAATTTTCTGTTAGTCCTAGATGAGGACATCGAATCATACACCTTTATGCATTGTTCCTTCAATACAACGACTGCCAAGACCCAATGAAACACCCCATTACAATTTACAGGGACATAAACCTCATCTGTGAGGTGCCAAGGCAGTCCACCAGGTATACCAAATCCTTTGATAGTGCCAACGATTTTATTCTCATATTCAGAAACAGTACTAGCATTGTCAATGTATGTTTTGAAAAAACAATTAGTAGTGGCGTATTGATATTTAGAATGACTCTGTTGCTTCGAATTCTTCCACAAATAGTATAAAATGACATCCACATTCTGCACAGATGCATCAATAAGTGTATTTTTGTATCAATTTATCTGTATGTATTCATGTCTTAATCAAAAGATAAAAGTGGGCATGGATTTACCTCATTAGTCCAGCACTTATTGGGTTGTGACATTACGTAGAACCAATCCTTTTTCTTTGGAAATGCAACTACAAAATCAAGTTGTTTGAACTCAAGATCCGAGCAATTGGCTAAGTAGTGATCGTCCTTGTCTTTTCTGCAATTGTGTAATCATTATAAATAATTATTTAGTGGACAACAAGAAGAAATACTAATAATAGTTGAATGACTTTACCTTTTTGCATGATCGTTTATCCATTGCAAGAAGGATGACATTAGTTCAGTTGGACCCTCGCCGTCAATGTTAAAACCTCAATTGGATATTGTTGTTTCACATCACAACTGACGACTTCGACTTTCTTCTCTATCTTTTTCTCTTTCTCTTTCGCTTTCTCCTTCTATTTCTCCTTCTCTTTCTCCTCCTCCTCCTCCTCTTCCTCCTTCTCCTTCTCCTCCTCCTCCTCCTCTCCTTCTCCTTCTCTTTGCCTTTTGGGTTTGAGTGTGATACTGGAGCAGTATTCATTAATTTTTTTCTCTCACTAATTATAAATAGTGATTGGGAAATAGACTTTTTCAACCTCCTACACTTCAAAGGTTGTGAATTCTTCTTGGATGTATAGACATCAATATTATCATTTTCTTAAAAATATCAGTGAGTTCTTTAACACGACTAATAAAATAATCATGTTGTTGCTCACATTCTTCGCATAGACAAAAAGAGCATTTGATGTTAGAAAAGGAAGCAACAACAATAGAAGATTGAGTTGTTGTCATGAATGAAATTTCTTGTATCATTTCATCTACAAGGTAAATAAAAAAAGGTTGAGAGTTGACAATTGATTATAAAATAATAATGGGTAACAATTTAGGACAAATTACTTAACTGCAGTCCTTTACTTACCTTAATATCCATTTATCCCTACTTATTTCAAAAATTTTAAAAATCCTTTATTTACCAATGTATCCCGCATGTATCCCATGCACAACGCTATGTATCCCGCTATGTGGAATGTATCAAACCTAATGTATCTCGTACACAACGCTATGTATCCTGCTATGTGGAATGTATCAAACTTAATGTATCCCGTGCACAACATTATGTATCCCGCAAACATAATTTTTAGGGATTTTTGGTAAATAGAAAACTAGAAGGGACATGATGTTATTTATTACTTATAATATGTGGTTCCTATAATTTATACAACAATTTATACTTATGTTGACACAAATGGATATTATGTTGCCACATATATACCTTTTGTTGCCACGAATGAATCTTCTGTGGCCACAGATGAATCTTCATGTGCCACAGATGAATCTTCTGTTACTACATATGACCATTTTGTTGTCCTAACACATATGTGATATAACATATGACAACTTTGTCGAAATATATACCACCATATCACTAAAATGTAGCAACGTACGACACATCTTTCAACAAATAAAATATATGTTGGACAATTGAACAAGACTATATTTCTAAAATCATATGAACAAAATGGTCACAAAAAGAACAACAAAAGCAACAAAAAACAAATTTTCACTGAATGTTAACAATACATATACAATTCCTCAAAATTAGGTTTTTTTTAGGTTTGCTAATTTTTTTTCAAAAACAATAAATAATAGGTACGATTACACTATTATTCAATTTTCACTTCTATAGAACAATTTATTGTTCATTAACCCAAGAAAAAAACTTAGTATTGTTCGAAAATTGTAAAATCTTTCAAAAAAATGATTTACCCATTTTAAATCGAACACAATCTTCAGTTTAGAAAGAGGAGAGTGTCACGGCCGGGGATGAGGAGGAAGATAAGATAATGAAGGAGAATATTTGTTTTAATAGTCAAATTTTTGGATTTTCTAAGGAAGAAGAAAAGAAAAGAGAACGTTAGGAGAAAAAGAAAAAAAACTATTTTCTTTTACTTTTTTTTAAATGGTTTGAGTAGAATTATAAAAGTTAAAAAATGAAGTATTTTTTATATTTTATAAAAGATTAGAAAATTTTAAAAATATTAATAAATCCCAAATTTACTTAATTACATTTTAAAATGAATTTAACTCTTTCTTAAAAGTCAAACTTAATTGACACCTTTCACTTAATTTTCTCATCAATCCTAACGCCACCTCCATTGCTGACCACCAAGTATCACCATCTGCTCTCTCTTGTTCTTCTCTTTGCACTTTCGTCGACTTCATAGTTGTGTCCAGGTGAGCATACTTTACATTTGTATTGATTTTGATTCTTAACTCTGCTTCTGTTTGATTTTGCAATATTTGGTGCTTTCTTTGTATCCAACAAATTTTTTGGCACCTCTTGACTCCTCCTGTTTCCCCCTCTACTCTGTGGTGGGTTTGAGTTTCTTCAATTTTGGCTTTTTTTTCCATCTTCTTACCTCTTCTTTGTCTTAACTTTGGACTTTTCTGGATTTTGAAGCTTGCTTGTGTGTATTTTTGAGCTTTATCTTGCTATCCTATACTCTCAATCGAAAGCAAAAATACATAGCATGAAATTAACAGAGAAACACAAGACGAGAAAAATAATACCCATCAGAAAACAATGGTCCAAACAAAAAAATCAGAATATCGAATAAAAAAATAATTAGTGGAATGCAAACAAATTGCAAAAGCAAACAGTAGAAAGCAAAGTTAGGAAATGAAAAACCCAAATAATTGCGGAATAATTATCTCGCATGAGATAATAAGGAGCTGAAAATTGAGACTGATGAAAAACTTTAGCTAACCCAACTCTTTCCAACACAAACTAGACACACGTTGTTTCTTCGCATGTTTGCTTCAAATAGTTAAGCTTGGATGTGGATATAATTAGGATAATGATCGAAAAGATTAAGAAAAACAGAGGAAAAAGATGAAAATTGGTGTCAACACATCGCAATTGGTTCGTTTCCATTGTAAATATCCTTTTTTTTAATCCCGATATATAGGCCTTTCTCAATTTGCAGATTTTTTGTGCATTTCTGCATCTCTTACCTTAGAGACAAGAGTTCTTTTTTAATTTTCTATTTTGGGGTCAGTTTATAATGATTTGGTAGCTCCATTTCCTGTGTTTGTAAATATGCGGACAATATAGGAACTCCATTTTTGTGTACAAAACCACACTTAAGCATTGAAATTTTGTGCAATTTTGCGTTTGTTTTACGTACAGAGTCTCTTTACATCGCCTTTATAGTGTATATATTCAACTTCTAAACTCAATGAATAATATAGTTTAATGCTATTCGTTTCCACTTAAATACTAAAATTGGTTCATTAGGTCTGCACATGTTTTTTAGTTTGAATTGGCCAAGCCTGAAACCGAGCTGGAATCAGGATTGGTCATACCTGAATTGGAATGGAGAAACTCATTTTTCTAATTCTCTTCCCTTTTTCTTTGAGTCAACACTTATAGAGAACATTATTCTTTCTTAACGTACATAGCACCACCAGTTTCATGAAACGTTCCATGATCTGACATATTACTTAATTTAGTTAGAAAGACAACTCTAGCTTTGATGAATTAGATTTTACTCTCAATATTATTCAAATTAATTAAAATCTTAATTCGGTCACACCTCAATAGCACACTAGAAAGAATGCAAGCAATGTTTATTCCTGTTGTTCAAGTCTAATGCTTGTCAATAGTTTGGTTATGCTAGATTGTTATGTATATTTGGAGTCATTGGCATTTCATTTCAGATTTGTGAGTCCCGGTGTTAATTGTTAGGAACAGGTCCCCTGTGTTTACACTGACCAGAAACAGATTCTCTCGGATAAAAGCTATACCAACGAGAGCATCGATCATCACTTTCTGTAAGTAAGTAATTTGGGTATATGACTTGGTCAATTTGCGATAGTTGATTTTGCAGCTGCCTTCTTTTCCCTTCTAATTGTGAATGGATTATTGAAATTCTTCCTGTAATAAACCTGCTTGCTGGCTTCTGTGAATAGAAGGAAGAAATCATAAAGGGAAATGTATAATTGTAAAGAATATGACTGCCTTGGCACGAGGAAGTGAAAAAGTCATGCACCTAGAATGGAAGAAGGGAATCAATTAATAAATATGGATGATGTAAAGAGTGCATCGTGAGTACTGATGTTAATCAATCATAGGTGAAATCTATATGAGTGGACCGAATATAATTATTTGAATGACTTGATGCTTTTGACGAAGATCAGTGGGCTTACAATTAACTTTTTGGTTTTCAGGAGACAAGTTCGATCTTCCAACTGTTGGATTGTGTTCAGGTACTACGGATGTCCCATTTTCTCTGTCTTTGATGATTCTTTTTGTCATGTTCATCTGCAGTTCAAGGTAGCTGGTGACTATTCAGTCGTAATGTAATTTAGGTAGAGGGGATCTTTCCAGATGGAACAAAATTAATCACCATCCATGACCCTATAGCATGTGAAAACGGAAATCTGGATCTTGCTCTGCACGATTCTTTCCTTCCTGGCAATCATCTCATATACTGTTTTTAGTATCTTCAACTATAATTTTCTTTCATTTGCAAGAAGTGTGGTTTCACTCTTCTCTATAGAAATAAATCTTATGGAAGAGGTACTCTTTGTACATAAATTGTGTTGCAAACTTGATTAGCAGTATTTTCTTGTGAAATTCTCACGAATGCACATGGTGCATTGCTACTTATTCTTAGCATTATACATTTGTAGTTCAGTAAATAAATATTGCTACAATTGTTAAAGTATGCATTTTGGAGAGTGTTAAAAGAGAGAAACATATTTTGAGAAATCACAACTTTAATCTTTGAGGAATCGATCATCATAGATGGACTAATATTGCTGGAATTTGGAACTCGCCATAGCGATTTATTCTGAATTATTTTTTCCTCTCATTTGTGATATACATTTAGTTTTTCTTGCCAGGTCCTGAAAATACAAGAGACTATAGAACTGGAAATGAACTGGCTCTTGGTCCATCCATACCAGCGAACGGCCCCGTAAGTACTTTATGTTCACTCTTTAGACACTCACATGCAAACCCACATAAATCTTGGTGGTTTTTTCATTTGGAGGATATGATGTTGGTAGGGATTGGTTGGCCTTTCAATACTTAATTTACTATATCTTTTAAGAGCTTCAGCAACAGTAATTAAGAGCTTGAGCAACAGTAATTAAGAGCTTGAGCAACATAATTACTGATGTTAGGTTCTCAGGGAAAAGCAATGTTGTTGTTCCTTCTCCCGGTTCATCTGAAAGGTTGGTTGTTATGCATGCCTTTCTTTCGTATTATATTTCTAAATATTCAATGAGATATTGGCTATTTTTTGAAATGGCATAGCTATTTTTTGGTGAAGTGACTTTGTCTACTAAGCCTTTTTTCCACACCATCCATCCCCCTACATAAGATTAGAGTAGTTTACAAATTTGGATCATAAACTTGGACATGGTATAATATCCCTCTTGGGAACTTAGTTGTGGGGAAGTGTTTGGAAACCACTCAATTAGTTGTTTGCTATTTCATGTGCCAAAGCAGGAGATTAAGAGTATCAAGTCTAGAGTAGATGTAGTAAACATGATATGAATTTGTTTTTTATTTAGCTCTGTTGACCTTTTCTCTTTCAAAAAAGTAGCACTCTTTAGTAATTTATTCAAATATGGTGCATTTTAGACCCAAAATTATGTGAAGTGAATAAACTTGTGCCATGGGTATTTACAAGGCTTCATGTTTTGAGCTATTTGATAGAGTTCATCCATAAGCTTGAGTTGAGGTGTTAATGTTATAGACAGTCTTCTTACCCGTACTACAGTGCTTGAACAATAGAAACATAGGCACAGGTTGCCACGTACTTCGACAATAAAGATGAACTATTTGTGCTTTAAGTAAATGCACAAATTCTGTGTGCCTTTTTTTCCCATATGATGTAGCAATCTGCTAAATTTTTTTTAGTAAACTCGACATTTCAAGTGAAATCAGGATGTCGTTCACTTTAATTGATAAATTTCATTTGTCATGAAAATACTATTACGTATTAAAAAATTTCGTGTGACAACTAAAGAAACACTAACATCTTTCGAATTACATCTTCACAGTCTTCCATTGACTCTTTCTAATTTTGTCTTCATGAACTTTATCGACACATATATTCCTCGACTCTCCTTATACCTCTATTTTCTACTTGGTGCAATCAACCGAGACATACTCAACTCAAGCAATGTTGGTTTAAAAATCAAAACACAAATAAATACTGTAATACCCTTTACATTGTTACCTGGGCTACCTTTACTAGTATAGTAATACATGAGAAAAAATGGGTCAAACAATTAAAAATTTAAATATTAAATTAATTTATTATGACGGTTATTGTGGACACATGGAAGTGCCCTTTTATCTTATTTAAGTTTTTTTTTTATATATTTGATTTGATTTTTTTTGAAATATTAAACCTGTCATAGACTAAATGCTTTTTTTTTTTAAAAAAAACAATCAATTTTTACAAATTTATAAATTGGATCTTTTAAAAATATTAAATCTGTTTTTTAAAAATGCTGAATTTGTCATTATTTGTGTAATTTGATGACATGTGCCTATTTTTATTTCAAATTTCAATTTTATAATATTTAATTATTTATAATTTAAATTTCTAAAATTTTGTGGCACTGACATGTGACATTTTTTCTTCTCCTAGAATATACAGATAGATAATATATAGAGATATAGATTATTATTATTATTATTATTATTATTATTATTATTATTATTATTAAAATGAGATGACTTCCCACTAAAAATAGGAATCACACACCCTATTTTTTAGAACTTTATTTTTTAAAACTAATTAACTTCTCAATTCAAAATTTAAATAATTTAAATAATTATATAAAAGTTTTAAAAAGAAGACGGTTATTATTATTATTATTATTATTTAAATTATTTATTATTATTATTATAATTAAAATGTTTATTATTATTATTTTAATAAAAACTTTTATTATTGTATTATTATTTAAATAAGGTTTATTATTATTTTAAAAAATGGAAATAAAAATATGATAACTTCCCCAAAAAAAATGGAAGCACACACCCTGTTATTATTATTATTTTTAAATTATTGATAATAATAATTAAAATGTTTATTATTGTATTATTATTTAAAGAAAGTTTATTATTATTTAAAAAATGGAAATAAAAATATGATAACTTCCCCAAAAAATGGAAGCACACACCCTATTTATTTAGAACTGTTTTAAATTTTTTATGGATTAGTTTAAATAGTTGCTGTAAAAATCATTTTAAATATAAAAAAAATATTATTTTAACATTCAATTCAATTTTTCTTTTAACGTAAACAAAATTTTAAAGGCTAAATTAAAACATACAACCGTTTTTAAGGTAAATAAAATTAAAAACAGTTTTTAATTTATGTTTTTTTTTAAATGTTTTGTTTTTTAAATTGTTATTTATTATTGAATATATCTACAAATTTTTTGGTGCTGACTCGATATATATAGTTTATTATATTCAAAAGAAACATGAAATTATTTAGTTGGTTGCTTTTTTTATTATTTATTTTTGGTTAATTTAAAAGAATTTAAAATTATTTTTTTATTTTAAAAATTATTGAGTTTTAGTAGTGTTGATATGTGTCACTTTTTACCTTTTCTATTATGTAGATATATTATACTCAAAAGAAACATGAAATTATTTAGTTGGTTACTCCTTTTTATTTATTTTTAGTTAATTTAAAAGAATTTTAAATTATTTTTTATTTTTAAAATTGTTGAATTTGTTTGGTGCTGACATGTGTCACTTTTTACTTCTCCTACTATATATAGATAGATATTTTTTTACAAAGATATACTCCACAATTATGGTGGAAAAGATGTCAAAGTGATTTTGAGGGGTAATTGAGTGTTTAATCATGCTAATGCATGTATTAAATCTCTTTGCATTACTAATACCTAGAAATTCATTGTATTAGTAATACCCTCTTCAATACAAAATAGAGTGTATAACTAATGCAAGGATTAAGCATGAAAAAATGCACCAAATAAGGGACTACTAATACATATAGCTAAGACATGCATTATTTTTGCTAATATACTCTACCAAACAACTCATAAGTGTACAAAAATGATTGTAACTTTAAATTGTTCGAGTTTGGTCCAGAATGTGAAAACACCCTACAAAAATAGCTCATGAATTTTGTCTCTCTTAAACAAGAAATTTTCCATATATATATATATATATAAGTAAAATATGTCTAATTATACTTATGAAAAGTGATTAATACACATATATAGAGCTTCTAATAATAGTTCCCTGAACTATTATTAACTAGAGTTATGCTAATCAGTAATCCCAAACTATAATAAGTAAAAGTAAACAAAAACCTAACTCTTTGCCTGTTAATTTCATATTAGAACCTAATCAATAGAAGGGATCCACAAAAGATATACTAATAATGAGGATTAACTCCAGTACAATTAGCCTAATTACTTTTTAATGGAGTATTGGATGATTGCCACGTGCTTAAAACAAAATTAAAAGGCTGAGATTTGCTCTTTATTTTTTTCATAACTCAATTAACATTAAATAAATATTTATTAAATATGATAGTAAAAAATGTTTGAAACACGTCGAAAAAGATATCCGAATATTGAAATGTTTAATCACATTACGAATGATAATGATAAAATATAAGTTCATAAAAGATATAAAGTTTTAAATATAATTGGTTAGAGAAAATAAAGACTTATAATATAATTATAAGTTGGATTAGAACAAACAAATGTTTATAAATTAAAATAGTAAAATAGTGCTAGTACAAATATATAATTTAATGCAAGTCTACGGATACCAACTTATCGTACATTCGTACTGCACTTTATTAAATTTAATCGTGTTGAATTCATTAATTTAATATGATAATAATATAATATTATTCAAAACTAAAAATATAAATTATGGAACTAATTTTTTTGCTATCGTACTATAAATACCCCTGTGAAACCCATTCTATCTTTCCTAAATTCTTTTTATTTTAATAAATTAGCATGTTTTTGTGATAATGAATAATGAATAATTAGTAAATATAAAATGAATTCTGAAAATGTGAAAAACGATCTTGGCCTTTTAATTTATTTTTTAAGCACATGGCAAACGTGATCCTCACTCTAAATATTTTTACGAGAATAATTTGATTTATTATCGATTATACTTTAGAAGGAAATTCCAAATATACAACTGTGTTTTCAAAAATTTATATTATGGTGAATAGTGAAGACTATATAAAAAATTATATTAAATTTAGTCATGTTGAATTAATTAATTATATTATTGTCAAGAGAATTTATGATTGTGATGATGAGATGATATTATATATGTTTATTAGAATTTGATAATTAAATTTCATTTAGTTGTTATAAATAAAAGTATGAAAAAAAATTAATTGAATGATTTTGTGTATCAAAAAGAAGGAATGCATTTGTTAAACAGATTTAATATTAAAAAAAATTAGAAAGAGTAGAGGCAAGAACAAACACTTCGAGCCTATTCTCATAAAGTTATGACCAAATTGTTGAACACTATTTATCAATATAGCTTTTTCTTTTAGATATTTGTATTTAAATTTTTTTATACGCATAATTTTATATATTTTTTTAATATATAATATATTTCTTACAAATATTGTTATATAATATTTAAGTATGATTGATATAGAGGATAATTTTATCAAGAGTGTATCACTACGGCCTACGATGAATGTCATTTACAAAGAGGGTTTATATATAGTCTTCTTTTTTATACAACAAATTCTTATAAAATTCTTAAATGGTACTTAACAAAATTCTACCATAGATGCCAATTAATTAACGAAAGATATTCTAAAAAAATTAAATTTTCTCCTTTTTCTTCGTCTTTATTTGAGAAACGTAACTTTTACTAATTGCGAAAAAATTACTTTTACTTCTATTTAAAAATAGTTTTACTAAATAACCAAATTCCTTAATTTGCCAGGAGAGTGTTTTTTTCCTCAAAAAAAATATTTTTAACTTTCCAACCGCTTGACTAAACAAGCTCCAAGATCCACCACTCAAATTCAAGATGTTGTTAAGTATCTAGTGAACTAGTACTCGGTAGGCAAATCCACACTAAATAAAAACATCATATGAAAAATATGTAAATCATAATAAAATCTTATGAAAAATATGTAAATCATAAGAGACTTAAAATAAATTTAAAATAATTTTACAATAAGCATAAGTCTAAAAATATAAATAAATTATAATTTTGAGGGTAAACTGGCCATAATCCACATGTTTGCCGTTAGCGGTAATTAATTAAGCAAAACCTCCTTAATTAATTAACCTATAAACTATTTTTTAATCAGATTATTTTATCTGATGATCAGAGACTATCAATTTTTTTTTTAATATCAATGCAATTCGAAGCCTTAATTTCAACCCTCGATTATTTTAACAAGCCTCAAATAATCATATAAAATTATAAATTTATCCAAAGCTTCAAATCACAATTCTAATTGCCCAATTAAAATTCTTCTAATAATTATAGTGCGGTGAACTATTATTAGGTAGAGTTAAAGCTAAATCTCAAACTAATAAGTAAAAGTAAAGAGAAACCTAACTCTTTGTCTGTTAATTTGGAAAGTGTAAATTTTATAATTGACATATATAGGACTAATAATTATAATATAGGTAGAGTTAAAGCTAAATCTCAAACTAATAAGTAAAAGTAAAGAGAAACCTAACTCTTTGTCTGTTAATTTGGAAAGTGTAAATTTTATAATTGACATATATAGGACTAATAATTATAAGTTATGATATTATTCTTTATCTTTCAAATTATAACAATAAAAAATTACGGATTTTAACATTTAAGTAAAATAAAAAATAATAGTAAAAATTAATTAGTGTGAAAAATAAATAAGGTAAAAATGGATATATTAGACTATTAGTAGTAAATAATTTGAAATAATTAATGATAATTAATAGGGACATATAAATAGGAGATTCATAAAAAAAGGAATATTTGTTTTCCTTGTTTATTTCAAAGCAGCTAAAATCGTTCAAACAACTTTCTTTTCTTTTGTTAGAAGGTTTCTCTCTCTTCTCAATATTTTCTCTGTTAGTTGTCACTCTCATCTAATCATATTCGTTTTTATTCAATAATCTTCATTTTCTTGTAATGGACGGCTTTTTATTAGTATTAATAAAACATAGTGGTAGATGGGTTTCTTCAAGTTAGTATTCTTTGCGATTTTTTATTGTATTGATATACAAACCAAACATAAAAAATAACTAAATTATGAACAGTGATACTGAAAAAAATATTCAGATTTTGTTTGTGTATAATACTTTTAATTATGACATTTTTGATATAAATATTCATTTTTTGAAATTACATAAAATTTGTTTGAATATAGATTTTGATTTGAACATAAATTTTTCGTATGTTTCTGGTTAAAAAAATTATATAAAATTTATTTGAATTTAGTAAACAGGTTATACCATGTTGGTACGATTTTGGAATTATTGGAATGAATTTCGTATCTTATTTATCTAATAAATGACAATTAATAGTTAGCAGTGGTATTATTTTGGTATTATAGTGCCATGATTCTACTGTGAAAAAGTGACGACTTATGGCATGAAATAGGGTATAATTTTGGCATGAAATAGGTATGAAAAGTGTGCAGAATAATTATATGAAATTTGTATACTGATTTTAGATTTTTTGTTGTGTATAATAACTTTAATTATGACCTTTTTTGTTAAATGTATAATGTTATATTTTGGTATGAAAATTAAATTTCTTCATTATTTGTCTGACCCATTTTTTACTTTTTGGTATGTTTCTAGTTTAAAAGAATAGATAATTTTTTTTTGGAATTTGTATACTACTAATATCAGACATGTATGTCAATCAATAATATTTTTTGGTACGAATTATGATTTGATTGGATTTATTTTTGGAATAATAATGTAATGAATTTGATATATTGTTTATTTAAGAAATGACAATTAATATTTATAAGTTGGAATTATTTTGATATTCTAGTGGCATAATCCTAGTATGAATAATTGATGACTTTGACATGAAATATGTATGAATTGTGAATAAGAATTGTATGAAATTTGTATACTAATATAACATATGTATTTTTACTTTGGTATTCTGTAATAACATATGAAATTGTTTAAAAATAACATATGTATTTTTATTTTTGTATTAAATTTATATGCATAAAAATAATATGAAATTTGTATACTGATATAACATATTTAAAAAAGTTATATGTACTTTTGTATAATGTAATACTGACACAATAATTTATGATGGAACATGAAAATATGCAATTCAAAAAGTGTCGGAGAATATATTATTGTCGTCTGGTTAAAAAAGAACTGTAGGGAGACAACAAGTTGAATGTTGGAAATGGTTTGCTGATGTGAAATTCAAGAGGTTAAGGTTAAGTGCAGTACATGTCGTCGGGAGGGACACAATATGAAGATATGTTCAAATTACCTGAAAAAAAAGACATAATTTATTTTTATTTTGATTTGGTTGTTTTATTGTGACAACTCATGTTTTGATTTATTTTGTTTTATAAGTTAATGAATTATAATTTCAGAACATTTATTATGTGTGCTAGTTAATCATTTGTGTATTTAGTGTTTTTCAAATGTATACTCAAAAACTAGGTAATGATGGTATGCGATTGATATCGACTAGAAATATTACGTCAAATCTTAGTATGAAATTGGTATACAATTTGGTATCCAACTGATGTCCCAATGGTAAAATTGAAAAAAACATGTAATTGAGATTTCAACTGAAATGGCCAACTTAAAACTAGTTAATGTTGTATTCAATTTGTATAAATTTGGTATCGAATTGATATCCCATTGGAAAATTGAAAAACCAACATGTAGTTGCGATTTCAACCAAATTAGACAACTCAAACAAGTTAATGTTGTATTCAATTGGTATCCATTTGATATCCAATAGATATCCCACTGAAAAATGAAAAATAATAGCAAATGTAACTAATATTTTAATCAAATTAGACAACCTAAAATAATTTAACATTACATCCAATTGATATCCAATTTATATACACTCGGTATCCAACTTGAAATTTTAGAACAAAGACTAAAAAAAACATATGAAATTGGTATCAAACTGGTATAAATCTGGGAAGAATAAATCTAACAATGTAAAATAATGCATATTATATATTGTTGTCAAAAACTGTAGCAAACGAAATATACATCACCCAAAAATCAAAACATGTAATTAAAAGTCCAAACTACAATAATTAATACAAGTTCTATATTTTTCTCTCTCTTCAATTTATATTCCATATTTAAATGTGACCTTCTTTTTAGACCATATTTAAGCTGAAATTTAGGAACTCATTATTAAAGATATTATGATCTCATATTAATTAATTTATATATATATATATATATATATATAACAACAAATTTCAAAATTAAATATACTTATTCACCCACAAAAAGTATTTTAGATATAAAAATACACACAAAAAACGAGTTCAAAATTTCAGTAAAATAATTTTTTTTCTCAAAAAATCGAGTTCCAAATTAAATAAAATAAAAAACAAAATCAAATTTTCAAAACATAGAATTCTTATTTCTAAAAAGATCAAATTAAAAATAAAATAAAAAACAACATAAAAAATTTAAAATAAAAAAAAACATCAAGAAAAGCAAAAAAAATAGATTAAAGAGAGAGAAAATTACATGTTAAAACCTTCGGTAATAAATTTAAAATATTTGAATAGTAATCAATATTTATCTTGGAAATAATAAAATAATCAAAATAAGAATCAACTAATTAGGAGAAAATCAAGAGAAAGATTTATCTTGTATATTATAAATTACTATATTTATGAAAAAGATATTTAGTTAATTAGAATGGGGAAAAAGAACAAAGAAAAGGGGGTGAAAGAGAAACTGAAGATGGAAAGAGTAACGTGACGGTGGGGTGTGGGTTGGCATGTGATAAATTAAAAAATCCCTTAAAAGGTGTAATAGATAATTACAAATTGATTCTATCTCATTAATATTATTTCTCTCACCTATTAATTATATAATATATATTAGTTAAAAATATATAATTATTTAATAAAATGTAACTAATTAATTTATAAATTAAAACTAATATATTAATATTTGTAATTAAAATGTTATAAGTAGTAATATTTAAAAAGTAGATCTAAAAGTTGTAATATTAACCCTTAAATAGATGTGTGAGGTGATTTTCCTTTGGAAAAGTATCTTGTTTACTAAATATTTTGAAAAATAGAAGTCTTAATTGACAATTCAATTTTTCTACTGGGTTCCTACTTGTACAATTTAGAGCCTATTTGGCATTGTTGTTAGGAGGCCTTATTTTGAATTTTTTTTTTATTAGTTTTTAAACAATTAAGGCGTTTGGCAAATCAGTAAAACTGCTGGAAAGAAGCTAAAAAATCTTGCTTCTTAAAAAAAAAGACAGAAGCAAAAGCAAAATTTTATTTTTTTTCAAGACCAAAAAATCCCTTCCATATATACATATTTACCAATATACCACTTACTAATTAATTAGCATATCTCATAAGTTTGGTTAAGTTTCATTTAAAAAAATTATTTTTTATTTTTTATTTTTATATAATAATTTTTAAATTTTATTTTATGTTAAAACTGTCACGACCCAGACTGTCGTGATTGGCACCCACACTAACCCTCCGGTGGGAGAACCATTACTACAACCCAACTAAGCAACTTAACGAAAATTAGAATATCTAAAGATACATAAGCAGGTTTAAATGTATAAGAAAAATGGAGTTCCCATAAACTCCGAAAGTTAAACAAAACAACTACCAAACATTTGCAGAAAACAACTCTTAGAACCTGAAAGTCAATGTACCAAAACTCTAACGATCAACAAGTCTAAGGAAAAGGGCTGCAACCCAAAAAACTAAAATATAACAGCCTAATAGATAGTCTGAGTCCGAAAGGAATGAACTCAACAAAGAGGACACATGACAGCCTGGAAGAACTGGCTCACTCTTGAATCTGGTCTCAATCAGTTATCTCCTAGCTGAGGTCGATTAGTAACCACCTGAAAATGCCCTGTACTAAAAAAAGAACAAGCAAGTGCAGTATCAGTACACAACCACAGTGTACTGGTAAGATCACGCGGCCACCCCATAAGCACAATAGTTAAAATGATCAATCACAACATAATAAGCACACATACATAATACAAATCAGTTATCATTTTAGAGCAATATACAATCTTCCATTATCAATGACAAGTAGACATAAGAATAACAATCACAAGTAGTTCTCTCATGGAACCTATACCCAAACTGTTAGAGTGTCGGAACGTGACACATGATTCAATATACATGTGTCGGAACGTGACATATGATTAAATATATGTGTCGAAACGTGACACCCGATCCAATATATGTGTTGAAACTTGACACCCCAATCCAATATATGTGTCGAAATGTGACACCCAATCCAGTCAACACAACCACAATCACAATAACATACATAATGAAAAATGCTCATAGTCATACAATCAAGCAATGGTTTCATGGCATGTAATTATTCATATACATATACTCATTTGCATTAAATTCGATTTACATTTCTTGTTCTCATATATGCATGCATACAATAAAGCGATTAACCAATATATATCACACAAACAGGAAATCAAACCATCACCTACCTCGAAACAAAGCCTGAATCCTCCTAAGACACTTGAGCCTTCCCTTTCCGGATTCTTTTCGCTTGTTCTTGGTCTACAAACAATTAATTTAACTCAAGGATCAATAATTAAGGTCTAATTTACTCGGTTTATAACAAACCCAATAACCCAAGACCAAATCCATGATCCTAAGGTGCAGCTATGGCTTTTTCCCACCATATCAACTTCAGGCCAACCCCTCCCCCCCCAATGATAATTACCTAAGAATCTAAGTTTTACGGATTGTAAAATAGATTGGGGGAGTAAAATCCTTACCTTTAGCACCAAAAGTTGTGAAAAACTGTCAAGTAATCGCCATGGGTTGTCTCCTAACTCTTAAGAACAAAGTTTGCAGAAAAATAACGAAATTGGAGTTTTTTCCCGACTTAAGTTGCGACTGGCCCGCGGACCCCAACCCACCACAGTTGCCCCGCCATGGAGGGAATAATCCCGCCCCGATGGCTTACACAAAGACAGAAGCTCGGAATTTGAGTTCCAAGCTCCTATTTTACAACACACCTTCAACCCTTGACGTTCAGAAATTACCCTTTCACACAAAGATCAGTTTCAAGAGTTTTACTCGCCCGAATTCGATTCCTTAAAGTCGTACGGGCTCCTTAACGTCTTAGCTATCCACTCATGTGATCAAATTAACAATTATATCCCCCATTCATTACCAGATTTCCCTAGACCTTACCTGACACATATTTCATCCAAATCTGGACTAGGCTACAATTTTTCAAGTCCCTACTCAAAAGTTTTTCGACCCAAATTCTTTTTCCATTGGCTTTTTCATAACGATGAGAACATGTCGTTGCAATAGATACCAATTTACCCATTACTCATCCCTGAGTGATAAACTAAGAAAAACTGGGTAAGGTAAGAGTAGAGCAGTACCTGAATTGTCGAACAACTGGATACTTGTCTCGCATGTCCTTCTCGGTTTCCCAAGTAGCTTTCTCAATCGAACGATGCTTCCATTGAACTTTCACAGACTTTATCTCCTTGGTCCTTAGCTTCCGGACATCACAATCGACAGTTGTAATCGGTTCTTCCTCATACTGAAGGTCTTTGTTTAACAAAATTGAGTCTCACTTAATGATGTAATCTTCGTCCCTATGATACTTCTTCAACATGGACACATGAAACACTGGAGAACTCCAGGTAAGCTAGGGGGTGAGGCCAATCTATAAGCCATTGGCCCTACACAGTCAATGATCTCAAATGGTCCAACGTATCGAGGACTAAGCTTGCCCTTCTTGCTGAATCGCATCACCTCTTTCATGGGTGACCCTTTTAGGAAGACTTGCTCACCAGTATGAAATGTCATGTCCCTTACCTTACGGTCTGCATACTTTTTCTGTCGACTCTGGACTGCTAGGAGCTTAGCTTGGATGCTTCTCACCTTATCTTGAGCATCTTTCACCAAATCAACCCCCTAAGGGTTTCACATCTCCAACCTCAAACCAACCAATAAAATACCTACACATCCTCCCATACAATACCTCAATGAAGTCATCTCAATACTCGAGTGATACATATTGTTGTATGTAAACTTAACTAGTAACAAAAGTGATTCCCAACAACCACCAAAGTTGATCGTACACAGGTCTGCAACATGTTATCAATGACCTTGACACAATCATCAGGACGAATCCTTTTGCACTTAAGTAGGATAAAATTTTAAATCAATGCTCGCTACAATTAGAAGTGAACCTGAACCAACCAACACACACTCATGATACCCAAACAATCATAGTTCTTAACAACATCTCCATCGCACAACATAAATTTTCATGAGCTTAAGTTATAAAAATTTGAACCAACTAACACACACTCATGATATCCAAACAATCATAGTTCTTAACAACATCTCCATCCCACAACATAAATTCCCATGAGCTTAAGTTATAAAAACTTGAACCAACCAACACACACTCATGATACCCAAACAATCATAGTTCTTAACAACATCTCCATCCCACAACATAAATTCTCATGAGCTTAAGTTATAAAAATTTGATCTTTAGACATCAGATACTCATCGAGGGATATGCCCAAGCATACAAACCCCCTAACAACACTATTGAAATGCTAGATTTAGCAACTGTGATTGTAGATTACCCTTAAGAACCGTAAAATTGGACCCAATGATCCCCACATTCTACCAAGAGAACATCGCAGGATCAGTACACCTGATTTGCCACTATGGATCCACCCACCAAAGTGAAAACACACGTGAGCATAACTAGTGAATCATACTCACAACCATGTACAAAACAAAATAGATGGTCACATAAGAATTTCCAAAATAATTATTGAATAGCACTAAATATTTTCATCCGAAGAGCCGATACTAGCCCTTTCCATTCAGTTGACTCCACATACTCTTCACATTATTCCACTGAAGCCCATACTCTCAATTAACAACCATAATAAACACTCTGGCCATTTACCTTATTATAAACCAACACTTTTAAATGAAACATTTCTTAGGTACTTAAAAATCAATAGTAATAAACATTACGACTCAACCCAGGTGCAAGTCATTTCAAATGCTCAATATATGATACAATTGTTCATTTCTCACCTTGCCAACTCATACCTTGACAACATATATCACCACAAATGTAGACTTACAATGAAAAACATGAATTGTAAATTCAACCGTATAACACAATCCCCTTATCTATCAACATTAGCTTGTACCTTGAAGATTTTTATGAATTTATGGATCTTCGTTTATCATTGATCGCATCTCCATCGATATTACATTATCCTTCGCGAAAAACTCACTCGTACTCATTGCTAAACTTAAAAAACAAAACCAAATCACTTATCATCACACTCGAGCTAATGTCTATTCACTCCTTTCTCAAGTCTTTTCCCATAGTTTTTTACCAATGTGATGGACCAGTGATACTATTACCATAGCCACATCAACAAATGAATTCACGCGTCTCTGAACCCAATTCTCTACCCCTCTGAAGATACCTCTTTAGCCTTTGCAATCAAATAAAATGTCTTGCTCTCGCCTCTCTCTAAAGGTTGTACTACATCCCACTATTTTTCTTCATTATGACTCTAGCTCTTTTAAATTTTATTCGAGTGGTGTCCCACTAACTCTTAAAACCTTCTATACAATCACGTTACTGACCAAATATTAGGAAACCACAACTTAGATACTCGCAAGTCGTAATTACTATACAAAATTTACTTAACCAACAATCTTATTATATAGTTGCATCCCATCACATTCCATCACGAACTCATATTACCATTATGCTCAGTCAGCTCTGAATACACTACGAAGTCAACCTTTTCATCAACATGACACCTCAAACTCAGGTGTACCCATCAAATTCAAAAGACTAACCCAATTTTATACACACTTTCTTACTAAAATCTTTAATTTCCTTCACCCAAACATACGCAATGGGACTTTCTTTATCCATAAACTTGTCATTCCAACATCAATCCACTCCTTTATGGCTTAAGATAAAATCATTGTCCTCATACTGCCATCATTCTTCTTAACAAACCAGACATGAGTACCCCACGGGAAAGCACTAGGACAGATGAAACCTTTATGCTCCTGGATTTGAGCTTTTAGCTCTCTCAATTCTGCTGGAACCATGCGATCAGGAGGAATGGAGATAGGGCGAGTGCCAGGTTCCAAGTCAATGCAGAAATCTATATCTCTATCCAGAGGCATACCAATAGGAAACACTTCCTTGAATTCAGACACTACAGGAATAGGGAGACTCGACATCAAAATCTCAAATATGAGCCAAATATGCTAAACAACCCTACCCCACCAGTTTTCTAGCCCGAACAAAAGATATGACCTTAACTGACTTAGGCTTGTCCACCCTTTCCCACTCTAACTTTTCCCTACCTGGGATCTCTAGAGTCACAGACTTAGCATTACAATTAAGCATAATATAATATGTGGACAACCAAGTCATGCCTAAAATTATATCGAAGTCAGTCATATCCAAAATAACCAAATCAACCCAAGTCTGAAAATCCATAAACAAAAAAGGACAAACATGATATACTTGGTGACTATGATTGACTCTCCAACTGGGTAGAAACATGGATGGAGGCATCAAGCAAATCACAGACCGCATCAAATCCCAAGGCAAACTGAACAGACACATATGAATAAGTAGAACCCGGATCAAACAAAACGGTATCCATTCGGTCACAGACAAGAATAACACTTGTGACCACTGCATCAGACACCTCAGCTTTGGTCTTGCCTGGAAAGGCATTGAGCCCTGTTATCTTGATGGGCAAGTTCCTTGCCTAGCGGCACTGCTCTCTTACCTGCATTACCATTTCTCCAGCCTCCACAGCCTCACTGATTTCTTCCTCATATGCCAAGGTTCTCCACAATTTTAACACACTTAATAACTTAACCAAGTAAGCATCGTTTCTATTGTAGTAGTCATATCATGACCCTCTTTGATATACACTCAATCTAGGAAATCTCAATAGATATTCTAACTTCAATTGTCGCAACGTAATTTCATCATTTACTAAGTAACCCATACATTTTATGACAACAATAATAAATGCATTTTCCAAAGCAATGGTGTTCATTATCTAGCCTTCCTTTACAAAAATTCTTGAATGTTGTCACCTTGGCAAAGTCTTCTGACTTCACCCCCTTCTACCTCCATCACCAAATCAACCACTTCCTGAAAAGATTTTTCTAAAGCAGCTACCTATAAGCTTGAATCTGCAAATCTAACCTTAATCCCTTCACAAAACGACGAATTTATTATTCTAAACTGAAGCAAAGTGGAATACCATATTTGGATAAAACACAAACTTTTGCCTTAAAGGCTACAACAAATATATTATGTTGCTCTATATTCAGGAACTCATCTCTCCTCCTATCCCTCAAGGTTCATGGTATATAATTCTCCATATAGAAAGCTATAAAATGTTTCTCAAAGTCATGAGTAGTGCATTTATTAGTTGGAACTCAACATGAGACCACCACCATATTTTGGTGTCTCCCTTGAACTGGTATATCATAAACTCAATGCTAAATCACTCTACCGTATCCATCTTATGAAGAAAGACATGACAATTAACAAGAAAATCATAAGAATCTTCAGATTCAATACCCATGAAGAATGAAGGTTTCAACCTTAAGAACCTAATAAAAACCTCATGTTTGTCACTAGTCATTACATGCCCACATTGAATCGGGGAAACATGCTTATTTGGAATGACGCATCCTCTCTTGCTAGTGTTGGTGTTACCATTTTGTTGCTCTAGTTTTGACCATAGAGTGAAAGAGGAAAGATACCAATTTGTATCACCCAAATACCAATTGGTAAAGGAATGAGTTTTCCTAAAGTCCTATAGCCTCTCGAAGAAAAGTGCAGACGTCTCCGTATCATTCCATAAGACTCTACTAGACTCGTTGTGGTACAATGAGATCAATGAACCTATGACTCTAATACCAAGTTTGTCATGATCCAGACCGTCGTGATTGACACCACACTAACCCTCCGATGGGAGAACTATTACTACAACCGAACTAAGCAACTTAACGAAAACTAGAACATTTAAAGATACGGAAGCAGGTTTAAATGTCTAAGAAAAATGGAGTTCCCATAAACTTCGAAAGTTAAACAAAACAACTGCCAAACATTTGCGGAAAACAACTCCTAGAACCTGAAAGTCAATGTACCAAAACTCTAACGATCAACAACTCTAAGGAAAAGGGGTGCAACCCCAAAAACTAAAACATAACAACCTAATAGATAGTCTGAGTCCGAAAAAAATGGACTAAACAAAGAGGACTCATGGCAGCCTGGAAGAACTGGTTTACCCTTGAATCCGGTCTCGATCAGTTATCTCCTAACTGAGGTCAATCAGTAATCGCCTGAAGATGCCCTGTACTCAATAAAGAATGAGTAAGTGTAGTATCAGTACACAACCACAGTGTACTGGTAGGATCACGCGGCCACCCCATAAGCACAATATACAACGATCAATCACAACATAGTAAACACACATATATAAAATACAGTTCAGTTATCATTTCAGAGCAACATACAGTCTTCCATTGTCAATGACAAATAGACATACGCATAGCAATCACAAGTAGTTCTCTCATGGAACCTATACCTAAACTGTTAGTGTGTCGGAATGTGACACCCGATCCAATATATGTGTCGGAACGTGACACCCGATCCAATATATGTGTCGGAAATGTGACACCCGATCTAGTCAGCACAACCACAATCACAATCACACCCATAATGAACAATGTGCATAGTCATACAATCAAGCAATGGTTTCATGGCTTGTAATTATTCATATACATATACTCATTTGCATTAGATTTGATTTACATTCCCTGTTCTCATACATACATGCATACAACGAAGCAATTAACTGGCATATATCACACAAACATGAAATCAAACCATCACCTACCTCTAAACCAAGCCTGAATCCTCTTAAGACACTTGAGCCTTCCCTTTCTGAATTCTTTCCGCTTGTTCTTGGTCTACAAACGATTAATTTAACGGTCTTATTTATCCAGATTATAACAAACCCAAAAAACCCAAGACCAAACCCATGATCCTAAGGTGCATCTAGGGCTTTTTCCCATCATCAACTTCATGGCAAAACCCTCTCCGAATTATAATTACCCAAGAATCTAAGTTTTACGAATCGAAAAATGGATTAGGGGAGTAAAATCCTTACCTTTTGCACCAAATTAAAATTCGTGGAAAACTGTCAAGAAATCGCCCTGGGTTGCCTCCTAACTCTTAAGAACGAAATTTGCAGAAACATAACGAAATTGAGGTTTTTTCCTGACTTAAGTCGCGACTGGCCCGCTACGGCTGACCCCAACCCAACCCGCCCCAACGGCTTACACGAAAACAAAAGCTTGGAATTTGAGTTCCAAGCTCCCATTTCATAACACACCTTCAACCCTTGACGTTCAAAAATTACCCTTTCACGCCAAGATCAGTTTCGGGGGTTGAATTCGATCCCGTAAAGTCATACGGGCCCCTTAACGTCTTAGCTATCCACTCATGTGATAAAATTCACAATTAGATCCCCTATTCATTACCAGATTTCCCTAGACCTTACTTGACTCAGATTTCGTCTAGATCTGGACTAGGCTACAATTTTTCAAGTCCCTACTCAAGTTTTCCAACCCAAATTCTTTCCCCATTGAATTTTTCACGGAAACAAGTCGTTACAAAATATTATATATTATTTACATATTATTTTGCAGGATTATAAAAAAAGGTAACAATATTTTTGTGGAGTTATATCGCTATTTAATTTATCTTTTTA
Source organism: Solanum stenotomum (assembly GCF_019186545.1). NCBI lineage: Eukaryota > Viridiplantae > Streptophyta > Magnoliopsida > Solanales > Solanaceae > Solanum > Solanum stenotomum. The sequence continues at coordinate 81,893,515 of NC_064282.1, read as the reverse complement.
TTTATCTATGTATAAATACTGATTGAAAATTTGAATATATACATTTTAATATAATAAAAAATAAATTTAATTAAATTTTTGCAATAAATATTTAAAATAGTTTCTCTCTATAAAATAATCTTAATATTAAAAGTACATTAATATTTGTCCTTTTTCATAATTTGACTCAAAAACGTACTTTTAAAAAAAGTTACTCAAATACAATCTGCATATAAAAAACACTTCTTAAATGAATTAACCAAACACAAATTGTTTTTTCTTTACAAAGGTTTTTTTCTAAAAAACTATTTTTAAGAAGTACTTTAAAAAATTAATAGCTTTTAGCTTCGCCAAACATGCACTTATTTTCTAAGAAATAACTAAAAGGAAAAATATTTTCCGTCACTGGCTGTCTATGTTTGTAACTGTGTATTAAATCTCAAATTGTTTGGCATCAATATATTTTGATTAATATTTTCGATGGAAAACATATTATCATGCCTAATCATCTCGTTAATAGAAGTTACAACGTTTAATTACATGAGACTTTTGCCAAACCACTCTAGACTTTATGACTTGTTATTTAAGATCGTTGAAATTTCTTATAATTTGCTATTTAAGATGTTAAAATTAATTTAATTTTAACAGGAGTAGCAAGTATATCTGAGATTAGAGTTTTTAGATATATATGTACGTGTTGACTTGTAAGAGTTTCAATAATTCCAAGAGTGTTATTATTTTAAGACTTTCTATATAAAATTTATTTTTCATATATAAATAATTCATTATTTTTTTTGTTCATTTGTATAAAAACTAAGAACATACCCTAATTATTCATTACAATATAAATTGATACAAATATCTCTCTCTCTATATATATATATATATATTTTTTAAAAAAAATTAATAATTTCAATACAATTTGATTGGATCGATTTATTCCATTTTTAAAGATCAATTGAAACCCTATCTACATGTGACTTGGAAAAGAGATTTGGCCGAAGTACACAAACGGTTGATTTTACGATCATCATTTAAAGTATAATCAAAATTAAATTTTATATGTTTAGTTACTTAAACTTGATTTCAAATCTACGAGATTGAAGTTAAAATCCGACTTGAAGTTATGAGCATCAGGTGTACGCGTCTGGGACTTGTCAAAGCAAACACCATATAATTTGAAAGCAAGTAATTTTCAAACAATTTGATAAAGTATAGCAACACTTAACTAGTCCTTTCTATAGTATCCCTTAATGGATATCGAATAGTTGACACTAGATGTATTAAGACATCATTATAAAGTAAGGACACTTGATTAATTTTACATGAACTTAGTGCTAGCTTGTACGATCAAGGTTTTAAGAAGTCAAAGATATTTATTTATTTAAAGAAAAACGAAAATAGTTGATCAAGTTTTTTTGTAAAAAAGTAATTTATAAGAGTAGCAAAAGTTGTTTTTTTTTTTAAATTTAAAAATTAGTTTTTCCCAGAAAGATCATTTTAAAAAGCACTTTTAAAAAAAATATTTAAAAATATTTTTATAAATTTGACCAAACACTAATTATTATTTAATCAGTGCCTNTATTATTAGTGCTTCTTCAAAATCTAAATGCCATTATAAGTTGGCAATTTTTTTAAAAACTAACTCTATGAATTCAGCCTTTTTGTCAAAAGTTTATCAACACATCTTATAAGTTAAATAACTTAAAAAAAGTCAGATATTTTCTTTGTTTCAAAGTAAATAGTATTTTACGGAAAATAATTTATCCCAAAATAAGATGTGGGACAACGAATAGGGTTGTTCCTCCCTAATTAGAGGTTTCGAGTTCGAGTCTTGGACTTGTATCGATCATCGAACAAAAAAATAATAATTGAAGATGGCACGCTAAACAAAATAAAAATAGCAACGAGTTAGTTGCAATTATTTTGTTTGGTTGGGTTCCTCTGTTTTTTTCTCTTGACGAAATAATTCTCATGTATGGTGTTCACTAATTTAAATAGGGAAATTCGAGAAATCCAATTTGCCAAAGATAACCAAAAGTCAAAAGATTAATTTAAATTTGGAGCTATAACTTAAATTTTGAAAAAACAAATTTGTATGTAAAGTGCAAATACAAAACAATGATACATGATCTTGATCTTGACTAATTCATGGTCTACCATGACTAAACCCATAGTTTAGTAGGAATCTATTTCATAATAATTAGGATGAGATTCTATATACTTGGTGTGTATTTTTCAAAGATCATTTGGCCAGTTTGTACTTGTTTTTCTAAATGTTTTGACCCATTTTTATTTTTTACAAAAAAAATAAATAAACTTGTCATTATTAATTGTTTGGGTCTCTTTCTATATAAAGAGCTAATTCTTACACCGATGTTGCAAAAACAACAAACTAGTTTAGTTCCAATATGGGAACACCATCAAAGTTGGGGCAATGGCCCCTTCTTGTTTATGCTTTTGCCTTTTGCTTGATTGTCATTAGTGTAGCAGCTGATTATAAGCCTAACATTGATGATTCATCATCTTTGTCATACCATTATAGGCCACGATCCCCTCTACCACCTCCTCCACTACGTCGTTACTATTATAAATCACCCCCGCCCCCTCCTCCACGACGTCATCACAATTATAAATCACCTCCGCCACCTCCTCCGCAACGTCATCACTATTATAAATCGCCTCCGCCACCTCCTCCGCGACGTCATCACTATTATAAATCACCTCCACCACCGCCTCCGCGACGTTATCACTATTATAAATCACCTCCACCTCCACCTCCATCACCATCACCACCTCCTCCACATTATTACAAATCTCCACCACCGCCTTCTCCACCTCCCCCACCAAATTATTACCATCATCCACCACCACCACCACCACCTCCAACATATCATTACGAATCTCCACCACCACTTTCTCCGTCTCCACCGCCACCTTATTACAATAATCCTCCACCACCGCCTACTCCATCTCCACCGCCACCTTATTACCATAATCCACCACCACCACCACCACGACCACCACCAATCCATTCTCCTTCTCCACCACCACTTCCATCTCCATCTCCATCTCCATTGCCATCACCCCCATTGACTACACCTGCTGATGAACCATATCCATCTCCATCTTCGTTGCCATCACCACCATTGATTGCACCTATCAATGGGCCATCTCCACCTTCATCTCCATTTCCATCAGCACCATTGATTGAACCTACTGATGGACTATCTCCATCTCCATTGCCATCGCCACCATTGATTGCACCTACAGATGGACCATCTCCATCTCTATTGCCATCACCACCATTTATTGCACCTACCGATGGACCATCTCCATCTCCATTGCCATCACCACCATTGGTTGAATCTACCGATGTACCATCTCCATCTCCGTTGCCATCACCACCATTGATTGAACCTACTGATTGGCCATCTCCATTGCCATCACCACCATTGATCGAACCTACTGATGGACCATCCCCGTTGCCATCACCATCATTGATTGCACCTACCGATGGACCATCTCCATCTCCGTTGCCATCACCACCATTGATTGAACCTACCGATGGACCATCTCAATTGTCATCACCACCATTGAATACACCTATTGATGGACCATCTCCACCTATATCTCTATCTCCACCTCCACCACCTCTAATAAACTCCCCCCCTCCTCCATCGCAATCTCCACCTCCACCACCTTCTCCATCTCTACCACATCCAGTTTATTCCCCACCTCCTCCACCACTTTCTCCATCTCCACCACCTGCTTCATCGCTATCTCCACCTCCACCACCTGCTCCATCTCCACCACCTCCAGTTAAGTCTCCACCTCCACCACCTCCAGTTAAGTCTCCACCTCTACCACCTTCTCCATCCCCACCACCACCTCCACCTCCTCTTTGCAATAATAAATCTCCTCCTCCACCATCTTTATTCCCTTTACCAATACCATTTCCTTGGTTGCGAACTCCACCTCTGCCACCTAATTGTACTCCTCGACCACCTTTAATAAAATCCCCCCCTCCTCCATCGCTATCTCCACCTCTACCACCTTCTCCATCTCCACCACCTCCAGTTAAGTCTCCACCTCCACCACCTTCTCCATCCCCACCACCACCTCCATCGAAATCTCTACCTCCATCTCCGCCTTGCAATAATAAATCTCCTCCCTCACCATCTTTATTCCCTTTTCCAATACTAGTTCCCTGGTTGCGAACTCCACCTCCGCCACCTAATTGTACTCCTCCACCACCTTTAATAAACTCCCCCCCTCCTCCATCGCCATCTCCACCTCCACCACCTTCTCCATCTCCACCACCTCCAGTCAAGTTTCCACCCCCTCCATCACCATCTCCACCTCCACCAACTTCTCCATCCCCACCACCACCTCCATTGAAATCTCCACCTCCACCTCCGCCTTGCAATAATAAATCTCCTCCCCCACCATCTTTATTCCCTTTTTCAATACCATTTCCCTGGTTGCGAACTCCACCTCCACCACCTAATTGTACTCCTCCACCACCTTTAATAAACTCTCCCCCTCTTCCATCGCCACCTCCACCACCTTCTCCATCTCCACCACCTCCAGTTCAGTCCCCGCCTCCTCCATTTCAAATAATTATTCCACCATTTCCACGACTACCTCCACTCCCAATGCCTCCATTGCCACGACTACCTCTACTCCCATTTCCTCCATTTCCACGACTACGTCCACTCACATTTCCTCCATTTCCCTTTGGTGGGCAACCCTAGTACTAAAACCCACCTCCACTACCATTGAAATTTCATGGTTATCATTACACATCATCTCCTCCTCCTTCACAACTAAAACACGTTTGACTTTACAATAATTGCATGATATTGCATCTTGTGTCATTTGAACTGTGTAATCAATTGGTGTTTCTCTTTTGAGAGATTGGCTTATTGATATTGTAATGCTTTTGCTTACGGATTTAGTGTATATTCTAAATAAAAAGGATTCGAATGAAATTCGGCTTCTCTTGTTGTTTATTTTCTCTACTTCCTATTTTATTGAACACTATATGACTAGACTTTTATGTTAATCTGAGTTGTATATTTATCAGTGGTAGTTTAACATACTATCAACCTATAGTTGAAAAGTTATTTTGATAAAAAGATGTTATATTATTATTATTATTATTATTATTATTATTATTATTATTTTATCTTCTAAATATTTCAGCCAAAGATTACCATCTATCTATTATTATAAATTAGTAATGTTTCCAAGAGGGTTAGGTGCGTAGGATATATGCAAACCTAACGACTAACATAGGACGATGACTCTTCTTATTTACATTTTGTCATATCCAACATAAATAACGGAGACCCTGCTTTTACACTAATTTATAAAGGAACTAAGATACATCAAAATATTAAAAAAAAAGATGGACATAATTTTCCTTTTAACACTTATTTCAATTGTTGTGGTATGGTGCCTTGTGGTGAATTGACATCCCTTATTTTCCCATTATGTGTGCTTCAAAAGATGTAGAAAATAAAAAAGGGCTATTCTGATTATTCATTTCTAGCTTTGCCAAATGATCCACTACTTTATTTGCCTCTCTTAGGCAGTGAGTAGCTTTGAGATTAACTTGTTTAATCTTTTGTTGAACCTTCACTACAACAAATAAAGGGTATAGAGTCAATCAATTAATTTTCGTTATATTATATCTAGTGTCAATAATAAAGATGAATATTTATAACCAGTACTTTATATAAATTCCGTTAAAGAATTACTTTACCCACTACACGTATTCAAAACATGTTCCTATAGACGCATTAAGCAGTAGAGAAATAAAATTAACAAGACACAAATTTATCGTGAAAAATTATTTGCTCAAGGGAGTAAACGAATTATTTCTTACTTATGGCCTTAGTTTACTTGGGACCAAGTTTACTTGTGATCTAAGTAATACCATAAATATTATTTAATAAAGAATATATCTCGTCCATACATTGGTTACTTGATGGACGTACCAGATCTTAACCTCTATAAATTGGTCCTCCCTTCACCCATTAGGGTTACCACATATTATCTACAATAATTCCATCGCTGACGATTGTGGTAACGTAAGGCTAGGGCAAGGAGGTAGAAACCAATTTACGACTAACGCTTCCGCTTCTCTCTGTGATGATGTCTTCCGCATCATGTATGTACCTCTAACGATCTTTATGTAAGATTATCGTGTTCAAGATTCTGATATGTATTAAAGAATTTAATCTTACATGTGGCAGCAGAGCCTGAATTGTTTGAATGGATAATCTTCATAAATTATATAAATGCATCAGCCTTGGTAAAGTAATAAAAAGTAGTCACTGCCCATCACCTCTAAATAAATAAATAATTATGTTTTGTTTTAGATTGCCTAAATTCTGAAAATCTTAATCTTTCCATAATGTAATAATTATTTTTTGTTTTAGATTGTGCAATAAATTAAAATGGTCGTGATGCTAAGCAATAAATAATATGTTTGCACTTAGTACAATATAGTTTGTTAGTCACCAAAGTGGTCAAACTAGAGAAATTAACGTCTACACATATAATATTTATGATCACTTGATGCATCATTATGTTTCTATAGTTTGTTAGTCACCAAAGCGGTCAAATTAAAATGTATAAAATTATTCACATGCACAAAATTTTATGATATTATGAGTATTTGTATTCATATAGTTTGTTAGTCACCAAAGTGACCAAACTAGAAAAATTAACGTCTACACATATAATATTTATGATCACTTGATGTATGTATTAGTTTCTATAGTTTGTTAGTGGCCAAACTAAAATGTATAAAATTATTCACATGCACAAAAAAATTATGATATTATGTGTGTATTTGCAGGCCAAACTACTATGGTTAAGAAAAAAATGCATTCATAAAATTGTCATTTATCTATAAAGGTTAATTAAATGCCTATATTGAAAAATAAATAGAGAAGTTGACTTTCACTATTGCTAGAACTAAAAATTTACCCAAAGCTGAATCTATCATTCTATGAATAGTGAAAATTATGAGGTAAATTAATATTTTTAGTCTAATATATTGTCACACCCGAGTCTACACCCTGGACGTGACCGACACTCAAGAACCATTGCTGGTCCCAAACGAATCCTCATCCTGTCTAACTACAAACGAAAGACTAACTTAAGCATGCAAAAGCTTAAAACTGAATAAAAGTCATTAACTCAATTACAAATCTTTAACTCAAATGCGTAACTCTAAATAAAATAGTATATTCACTAGCCAAAAATAGGAAACTCAAGTCTTTAAAACATTTAAACAAAATAAATGAACAGACTTCTCAAGCTCTACTGTCTATCTATGAAGCCTATAAATGATAAGGATGGAAGTCGGGACAAGACCCACGACATCCTGACAAAACTGGAAGTAAATGGAATCCTTTGAAAGCAAGGAGGCTCACCATAGCTAACTCAAACTGTATGTGGTATACGAAGCGCCTGTTGATGATCCTGAATACCTGTATCTGCATCATGAAACGATGCATGCCAAATGGATCAGTACGTGGTATGTACGAGCATGTAAGGGGAATTCTAAAACATAAGCATAAGTTTGAACTTGATAAAAAGGAAACATACTTACCTCTTCTCAAACTCACTCAACTCAACTCAATCTCAAGGATACTCAAACTTACTCAACTTAGAAGTACTCAAGGATAAGATACTCAACTCAGTGAAATAAGACTCGACTAAAAAACATTGTACTCAACTCAGTGAATTATAGTCCAACTCAACTCAATAATAAGATATTAAACTCTAGATTAGATACTCAACTCAACGATACTCAACTCAAGATAAAGCAACAATAAAAGATGCAATATGTGGAAAGCTTTTAAAACAATAGATAGCAACTCAGTGTATTGAAAAATGCAATAGTAGCTCAGTTTGTATGCAAGGATACAATATAAACTCTGTTTGTATATGAAAATACAAAAATTAACTCTGTGTATATAAGAGTACAAAATATCTCTGTGGGAGTGTCCCTAACCGACAACCATCACTATGGGCTATGTGATATTATAACGTCTCGTCCACGCTGCCAGAACTGTCCTATACCTTGCCAGGGTATAGAACCTCTCAACTAAGTGGATCCACTAGTCTATGCTAAAAATCACTAAGGAATCATCTAAAAAGTATGACCCTTTGTACCCACGTTGGCTACATGGTTTATAGAGACTTGAATTATGTGAACTCGTCCCCATATCGGTGCTCAATACTACTCCCAAAATATACTCAACTCATATGTTTAAAAACATAACTCTTTCGGTGTTTTGAGATTATTACTCAAAAATCTTTCTCTTAAAAGAGATGTTACTCAAACTTCTCAAAACTCTTTTGGAAATCTCAGTTTCCTCCTCTTTTAAATGTGAAAACATTACTCTTGGGAATACTTAGTTCCCAAATATCATTTTAAATAAAATGAACTCAAATTTACTCTTTCTCAACTCAAGTGCTCAAGTCTTAAAACAAGTTTAGAAAAATTTGTAAAAGACTTCTCAAAATAAGGTTTATGCCGAATTATGGACGTGAACGACTCAATTGAAGGTTTTCAATAACCATACATAGAACTCAATACTCGGAGATCGACAACTCAGAACTCAAGAACTTCAATGATACTACTTATTTCAAGAATGCTCAACTCAGAGGGTTCATGTGGAATTATGGGCATGAACAACTCAACTCATGGACATCAGGATACTACTCATCTCAAGAATGTTCAATTCATAGGGTTCATGCAGAATTATGAGCATGAACAACTCAACTCATGGACTCCATAGGTAATATGTAACAGTCCCATGATTAGGAATAAAATCTCAAAAGAATTAGGAACTTAATGCTCAAAGACTTAGAAATCAAATATGCTACTCCTTTCGAAGATACTCAATGTATGGAGTTCATGCAGAATTTATGAGCATGAACGACTCGACTCAAGGGTCTAAAGAACATTATGGAACTCATGCATACGACTCTTCTCATTCTCATACTTACTTCCTCAAAACTTAGTTCAAATCGATAATTGATCTCAAAGGATTCACAATTGAACTCAAAGACTTTGTTGAACTCTACTCTTAACTCTTTCTTGAATGTGAATTATGAATTCAAGAGTTATGGTTCATGATACGAAGGATCTCGTGATGATAAAGTAGACTCATGAATAAATTCTCCTCATTCTCATACTCACTTGCTCAAGTCTTGAGACAAGTTATTAGAAATTGTAGAAGACTCCTCAAAAGACTCAAAGGGACTTCTCAAAATGTTGAAAAGAACTCTCAAAACCTAACTCTTAGCTCTACCTTGAATTTGAATTATGAATTCAAGGTTATGATTTTTGATAGGAAAGATATCGTGATGATTAAAACTGTTTTAGATAGTAATCATGAGAAACGGTTGAAAAACACTAGCTAGGGAACAAGTCCGTGACGCAGAGATAAATTATAATGTTTGGTCGAAATAATTTTGAAACAGTGGGGTCCGCATTCTCTCCGCGACGCGGAGAGAAAAAATTTCACTTCTGAGGACCAGGTCCGTGTAACAGACCAGGGACCTGTTTCTTATCTGACTTTTTCTTCCTCGTTTTCTAACCCTAATTCTCCTAAATTCTATTCTTTTTCTCAATCTATCTTTAGATTCAGATATCCACTACATGTACACAAGAATCTAATCAAACACAACTGTAAGATCGATACGATTTCCTCAAGAACTCATCAATCTCATCTAAACTCAAAAACGATAGCCAATTTCAAGAACACAATTCAAGAACATCAAACTTTCAACTTTCTAGAAAGAATTTCGCGGAAATTAACATGATTGGCGTGTGGGTGAACAAACCCAATACTATGAAAATTTACATACCTAAAAGAACAATCTTCTTGAAGCAACTTGGAGGAAATCTTGAAAGATGAACCCTAGCCTTAGTGTTTCTTGAATTTTTTTAACGTAGAAGTTTAGGAGTGAATGAGAGGGTTTGATTTATGAAAACTGATTTTCTACACGTTTAGGGTAATTTAGATGACCTCCTAAGGATTTTTAGGACCCAAATACCCTTTGATAAATAAATTAAACGAGCGGGAAGTCGAAATAATTTTTCAGGAGTCAGTGAGGTCCGTATTGGCTCAGTAACGCGTAGCCATCGCGGAGTTGCTGCCAGATTTGTGTGTCGTTAGTATATCAGTCATAACTTTTTATTCAGAGATCAAAATTTAGCAAACTCGGTGGCTTTGGAAAGAGGACTCGAAGGGTTTAATTTTATATTTTATGAGTCTCCTAACACATTCTGTATTAAAAGTTATGGTCATTTGAAATTGACCCTAAACTTAAGAAAAACTTAGGAATGACTTGAATGAACTCTCTTTAGTTCTTCTTGGAACTCAAGGTGATACATCTAGTGACCTTAACACTTAAGAAACTTTAAATTCCTTGGTAAAATCTCACTCACCACGAAGAACGGTTCAAGTCTTAGCTCAAAAATTTTCTGGGGTGTTACATATATATTATATATCCAATGATGTCGCATATGTTTGATTAAAAATATTCAATTACCTATTAAAGATAAAAATAAAATTTAAATTATGATAATGTGTCGTAGTATCTACCCAATAGAGAATTACAATTTTATCGCATTACTAAATTTACATTATTTTCTGATTTGTGAGCATGTAAATTTATTTTGCAGCTATTCCTCTTCATTTGCATGGTTTGTCTGTTACTGTGTTCAATGGATTGAACTTCTCTGAATGGCATGAACAAGTCCAGTTCCACTTAGGTGTGTGATGAGTTTGAGATATCGATTCATTTAGGGCTCTGTTTTTATAGTATAAGTGTCCTCAAATGCCTATTTTATGCTCTAAACTGATGTTAAAGTGTTGATTTGCAGCTATGAAGGCTAAGGAGCAAAGCAAGGACACTATTAGGCAAAAAGGAACTAACAAGCTGAAGAAGTGAAGAAAAATGATCTTGATGATCACCAAGACCACTCGGCCAACCGCCGAGTGGTTTTTTAGCTCGCTCAAAGTTCCAGCGTGCCAGCTCTGGGGAAGAACCAACTTGGTGACATGAAAGGGCATTCGGCGAATCGCCGAATGACTCCACGATGACAACCTTGATCGCCCAAAGCTACTGTACATGGAGGACATATGGCCAATGCAAATTGGCGATAAAAGGGAGCAAAGGGCGGATCCCCGACCTGTTTGGTGAGACGCGATTTATTTCGCCCAATGGCCTTTCAGGCCATAAATTGGACAACTATAAATTGAATTTTTAAATGTAGAAACCGAGAGTTTTGATCCCCAAGTTTGAAAGTTAGAGTTTTCTCTTAGTTTTTGAGTTTCCATTGTAGACTTTGAGGATACGCAAGTGGGTTTTTGAACTTATTAATTTGGAGCATTGTAAAGGCTTGGAGACTTTAACCCAGCTGATGGCTAATCTAGTTGGTAATTGTTTTTATCTTTTTAGGATGTTTAGCTAAAACCCCAATTCTTGGGGTGTGATAATGTGATTATTGGGTTGAAACAACTTATGGGTATTGTTTTTTACTGATTTAAATGCTTAGTTGAAGTGGGTTTATTCATTAGCTGTGTTTAAATCTATGAATTATAGTTGCAAATGCAATTCTAGCTTAGAGTTCTGGGATTGCTAAAGAAAGAGGTTTTAGAACCAAAGCTTTCGATTAATAATTGTAGTTGTTGGGTTGATATGGGTTCAACTCGAGAGAGTGAATCCTAAACTCGATTCTACCTATCTAGCTCGAAAGAGTAGGTATATCAAGGTTTTGGGTTGTTTATATTGATAAGCTTGTTGAGGTTCGAGAGAACTCACTTGAATCGTAGTAGTTGTTTGAGAGAAAACTATTGCACTTATAGTCTAGCCTACCCACTGAGATTTTAGCAATTCGTTAGTAATTTCAATTACCCATATAGAGAAACTGGCTATAATCGATCACATCTCGAGAATTCCTTGTTGTTTCCCCTGTTTTCGTAATTGTTTTAGCTGTTAATTGCAAATCCAAACCCCCCATCTGGCATTCGTTGTCAGCCCCTTAGACTTGTTTGTATGTTTTCGATAATTTCTATTCCTATAACTGTTAAGACCACATTTGCACTTCGTAATTAAATTCAAACATTGTACCACTCCCTGTGGGTTCGACCCCAACTCTTAATTGGATTTTATACTAGATAACGATTGTCTACATCTAGAATTGGAAGTGGTGTAATGTAACGACTTGGAAAAAAATGATAGGTTAAGCAAGAGCCTATGACTTTGTGTTGACTTTATAATGAGGTTCTATAAGGGGTTTATGTGTAATTTCGTTTTAATTGTGTAACTCTGACAATTTAAAATGAATAAGAAGAAGCTTGAAATTGGAAGTAGTCATTTTTGGAAAAAAATTCAGAATCTGGAAATTCGGCCAAGTGTGGAAATCAGTGAGTTTTTGGCCAACTTTGAGCAGTCATAACTCCTAGCTCAGGATGATCCAGGAGTGGTTCCAGTTATGTTTGGAAAGCCCTTGGAACGATCTTTCCAACGCCACCAAGTTTGCCCAATTCCGACCTTGGAGTAAAAAGTTATGCCCGAAATATGAAGCACTGTCAGGCTGCAAAGGGCGAACTATGACGGGAAAGGGCACAATTTTTAAGTCAAGAATTTATGGGTCCTTGGTCATTTTCCAAAATTGACCCTATGCTATTATTTTCCTTTCCTAGCAACTATAAGACCTTTTTATGACCCAATTCCTTTCATTTAATAAGAATTTCCAAAATCATTCCCTCTCTCAAATATTTCTCTCAAGTTCAAGGAAGAAGAAGGGTGAAGAACTAAGGTTTCAAATTGGAGGATTCTTTCATCAATTTTCGTGGGCTTTTTCAATATTAAGGTATGGGGATCCTTTATCCTTGATCATTCTTTCTTTCAAGGAGCCCAATCAAAAGGTTTTCAAGGTCTTTCAAATACACCAAAATCCTATTTCGAATTCTAAGCATAGGTCCTTGCATTAAATGATTTCCAATGATGTTTTATGTTGTTATTAATGATTATTGATGGTTTTAGGAAAGAAATCTTCATGAACCCATGCCTTTACAAATTCTCTAAATTTGGCCTAAAGTGGCTGTATTGATTTTGTGTAATTTGATGGACGATTATTGTGTAAATTGTTGTGGGCTGTTCATGTATGTATTTATCTATGTTGAATTGTTAAGAATTGTTATTGAATTGAAGGATGTGGGATGTTAGCCTTGAATGGGCAAAATTGTGAATTGGTCTTCATGTTGATTATGGGCTTATGCTTAGCTTAGTTTGTATAGTTGAATGTTGTTATTATCTCATTGTTATTGTATTGTTAATTGTTGGAATATGAGGATGATGAAGATTGCCATGGAAAGAGGGTAAGTTGATCAAACTTGATAAATATTGTATAATTGGCATG
>NC_064282.1:81826862-81876836 GCF_019186545.1 Solanum stenotomum | reverse complement strand
CTTGTGTTGAAAGTGGTTGTTCTCGTACAAATTTAAGTCTCAGTTTCGTTCAATGCCGATGACTTAAATATTGCTCTCAATTGAACGAACATGAATGTACGGCTACAATGAGGCCAAATGAAGTTGCATAGACAATATATGAACTCTTTGCATCTCGTTGTGATTAGCCATTTATCGAATTGATTCTCTTGTAATGACTGTTGCACACTAGCCAAAGTGTGTAGTCTTGTTTGACTTAAGTGTCGATGCCTTGTGTAATGAGCTTAGTTTGAACCTTGCATGAATAAATCTAGAATTTACCCTGTTAGTCTGATTGATTTAAAAAGGTGTGCTCTTGAAATAATCTTAGGCAACTTTAAAGAGTGTGAGCCAAATTTGATATATACCTCTTTTGTGACCTACCCGTGAGCGTGTGAAACTCTCTTGAATACCCTTTGAGCCTTATCTTTCTTTGGAAGAACCTTAATGCACCCTAGACCTTACTTGACCCACTACCTATAATCTTCTTGATTTGTGGTTTAGCAAATAGACAACTTAGGCCAAAAGCCTAAGTTGGGGGTGTGGTGAAAAGGAAAAGGAGAAGTCAAGAAGTGCAAAAAAAGTCCCCCTTAACCCATGGTATTGCAGAATAATAGAAACCCTTCACAAAAAAATAAAATAAAAAAAATTGTGGAATAAAGTACAAAAGAAAACGGGTTTCCAAGTAATCCATGGAGGTGAATAAAAAGGTGACTTAGAAGCATTAGAAAAAGAATTGATAAAGAAAAAGAAGGGAATGACTTGAGACTACAACATCTCACGAGGGAAAAGTCACTGAGCCTAAATGACCATACCTTTGCACTCATCCCCATTACAAGACTTAGAAAGACCTTATTGATCTTGAGTGAGCCGAACCGAAGATCGATCGGAAAATGAGGGCAAGCCAATGGGTGAAAGCATACATTGTGTTTCTCTTTTTAAGTATGAGTGTTGCATCTGATTCCTGATCTTTAATTGATTAGCCTCTTTGTATGAATAAGGAATTATTCTTTATGTGAGGGTATTTAGATAATTTTTATTGATCTTGAACTTGCACAAGTAGCAAGTATTGCGAGCATGAGAATCTTTGGTAATGGTGTGTCACAACTTGAATCTTTGAGTACATAGTTGATCTTTGCATGAGTAATTTGAGTTTTGTTGTGTATATTCATGATTTCGTCTTGTGTAGCACTATTTGAGACATCCTATCTGAACTGTTGAACTTATGTTTTACTTGAGGACAAACAAAAGTTTAAGTTGGGAGTGTTGATGAGTCCACAAATTGGACTCATTTAGGGCTTTATTTTAATAAAAATAGTGTCCTCAAATGCTTATTTATTTTAAATATCTGATGAAAATACTTAAGTTTCAGGTATTTGAAGTTTTAGTGGAAGCATGGACACTTAGGCACAAAAAGGAACAATAAGTCTGAAAAGAACAAAGAAGCTGAAGCTTGAGCATCTCCAAGCATGCTTGGTGATTCGCCGAAGGGACGCACTCTGCCCTTTGTTCCAGTAATCAAAGCCCTGAAGGAGCAGGAACAAAAAGGCGATGAAAGGAGCAGCCGACGTTCACTAAATAGTTCCGTGAAGTAGTATTATGTCGCCCAATGACACAGAGCACGACAATGTTGAAGGATAGTGCAAGAAGGCGATGAACTACACCAAATGGCGAATCACCAAGTTAATCGGCGATTCCGACTAACCTCACCGAGCGATCCACCAACACTATTTTTTTAAGTCTATAAATACCAAACTCTTTATTAATTTTAAGGGAGTCAAACCATTATTATAATTTACACAATAGAATAGTACTTTTTGAAATATTTTCTCTCAAGTTTGGAGATGGTTTTTTTGGGAGACTTGAAGAAAAAAGGATTTCATCTTCCACCAAGTTGGAAGTGGGTCTTATCCATTCTTCTTCCTTTGCTTAAATCAAGGTTTAATTCCTTATAACCATTTGATTTTGGTATCATTTAGGTGTATTTTGTCATTTCTTAATGTGTGGCTAAAAACCCCATTCTTGGGGTGTGATTTAGCAAATATGTGTTGATATTATTGTTGGGTCTTGCTTGCTGATAGATTAGATGTATTTTAATGGTGATTTCACCTAGTGGTTGTGGTTTAATTTAATGGGTTTGTAGTTGCAAATAAAAAACCACCCATATGTTTTCGGCTTGTCCGAGAGGGAGGTCGCGAAACCAAGACCGCTAGACTGATGGCCTAAGGAGTGGGTCGACATGAGGTTCAGCCCGAGAGGGTGAGCCCTAGTCCCATATCCTAACACTCAGCTCGAGAGAGTGAGTGGGTTAAGGCGTAGACTGGCCTTCATGCGGCAAATGGGTATTAGAGAGGAACACATTTGAAACGGGGTAAGTTGCCCGAGAGGGAACTTATTTCCATCTAAAGCTCAGCCTAGTCACTATTATCTTGCAAATCTCATATCGAAAGCATGTACCCAACTATTTATCTCAACTTGTATTGTGGTCACACCCCAAGAACTTTTCCCCATACTTGATTTTCTTGCTATTTTTGTTGTTTTACTATTTGTGACAAAACCCCCGATTGATATTTGACACTTTTGTGTCACCCCCTTTAATTTACTATGTTTTTACTCGTTAATGTCTTTAGCTATGACTAGTTAGAACTAAATTTTATTTTTCTATTACTTCTCAAAACCACTCCCTTGGAACACGACCCCAACCCTTGGTTGGGTTACTATATTATCGACGATCGTAGACATTCGTCCCGTAGATTAATGTCATTGGTCACGATATGCATCAGAATAGTAACCCAACTAAAGGTTGGGGTCGTGTCCCAAGGGAGTGGTTTTGAGAAGTAATAGAAAAATAAAATTTAGTTCTAACTAGTCGTAGCTAAAGACATTAATGAGTAAAAACATAGAAAATTAAAGGGGGTGACACAAAAGTGTCAAATATCAATTGGGGGTTTTGTCACAAGTAGTAAAAACAACAAAAATAACAAGAAAATCAAGTATGGGGAAAAGTTCTTGGGGTGTGACCACAATACAAGTTGAGATAAATAGTTGGGTACATGCTTTCGATATGAAATTTGCAAGATAATAGTGACTAGGCTAAGCTTTAGATGGAAATAAGTTCCCTCTCGGGCAACTTACCCCGTTTCAAATGCGTTCCTCTCTAATACCCATTTGCCGCATGAAGGCCAGCCTACGCCTTAATCCACTCACTCTCTTGAGCTGAGTGTTAGGAATGGGACTAGGGCTCACCCTCTCGGGCTGAACCTCATGTCGACCCACTCCTTAGGCCATCAGTCTAGCGGTCTTGGTTTCGCAACCTTCCTCTCAGACAAACCGAAAACATATGAGTGGTTTTGTATTTGCAACTACAAACCCATTAAATTAAACCACAACTACTAGGTGAAATCACCATTAAAATACATCTAACCTATTAGCAAACAAGACCCAACAATAATATCAACACATATTTGCTAAATCACACCCCAAGAATGGGGTTTTTAGCCACACATCAAGAAATAACAAAATACACCTAAAATGATACCAAAATCAAATGGGTATACGAAATTAAACCTTGATTTAAGCAAATGAAGAAGAATGGAGAAGACCCACTTCCAACTTGGGGAAGATGAAATCCTTCTTTCTTCAAGTCTCCCAAAAAAAACCCTCTCCAAACTTGAGAAAAAATATTCCAAAAAGTACTATTCTATTGTATAAATTATAATAGTGGTTCGACTCCCTTAAAATTAATAAAGAGTTTGAGATTTATAGATTTTAAGAAATAGTGCTGGTGGATCGCTCGGCAAGGTTAGTCGTAATCACCGATTAACTCGGTGATTCAGCGGTTGGTGTAGTTCATTGCCTTCTTGCACTAGCCTTCAGCATCGTGCTTTGTGTCATTGGGCGACATAGTACTGCTTCGCGAAACTATTCAACGAAACGCCGACTGCTTCTTCCATCGCCTTTTTGATCCTGCTCCTTCAGGTCTTCGCGTACTGGAACAAAGGGCGGAGTGCGTCCCTTCAGCGAATTGCCTAGCATGCTTGGCGATGCTCAGGCTTCAGCTTCTTCGTTCTTTTTAGCCTTTTTGTTCCTTTTTATGCCTCAGTGTCCATGCTTCCACTAAAACTTCAAATACCTGAAACTTAATTATTTTCATTGGATATTTAGAATAAATTAGCATTTGAGGACACTATTTCTATTAAAATAAAACCCTGAATGAGTCCAATTTGTGGACTCATCAACACCTCCAACTTAAACTTTTGTTTGTCCTCAAGTAAAAATCAAGTTCAGCAGTTCAAATAAGATGTCTCAAATAGTGCTACACAAGACTAAATCATGAACAGATACAACAAAACTCAAATTACTCATGCAAAGATCAACTGTGTACTCAAAGATTCAAGTTGTAACACACCATTACCAAAGATTCTCATGCTCGCATTACTTGCTACTTGTGCAAGTTCAAGCTCAATAAAAAGTATCCAAATGCCCTCACATAAAGAATGATTCCATATTCACACACAGAGGTTAATCAATTCAAGATTAGGAATCAGATGTAACACTCACACTCAAAAAGAGGAACACATTGCATGTTTTCACCCATAGGCTTGCCCTTATTTTCCAATTGATCTTCGGTTCGGCTTACTCAAGATAAAAAAGGTATTTCTAAGGTTTGTAATGGGGATGAGTGCAAAGGTATGGTCATTTAGGATTAGTGACTTTTTCCTCGTGAGATGTGGTATTTTCAAGGCATTCCTTTCTTTTCCTTTATAAATTCTTTTTCTAGTGCTTCTAAGTCTTTTTTTTATTCATCTCCATGGATTGCTTGGAAACCCGATTGCTTTTGTACTTTATTCCACAACTTTTTTTTTGGAGGGGTTCCATTATTATGCAACACCATGGGTTAAGGGAGACTTTTCTTGCACTTCTTGACTTCTCCTTTTCCTTTTCACCACACCCCAAACTTAGGCTTTTGGCCTAAGTTGGCTATTCGCTAAATCACAAATCATGAGGATTATATGTAGTGGGTCAATTAAGGTCTAGGGTGCATCAAGGTTTTCCAAATAAAGGTAAGGCTCAAAGGGTGTTCAAGAGAGTTTCACACGCTCACGGGTAGGTCACAAAAGAGGTATATGTCAAATTTGGCTCACACTCCTCAAAAGTTGCCTATGATCATTTCAATAGCACACCTTACTAAATCAATCAGACTTATAGGGAAAATTCTGGGTTTATTCATGCTAGGTTTAAAGTAAGCTCATCACACAAGACATTGACACTTTAGTTAAACAAGACCACACACTTTCGCTAGTGTGCAACAGTCATGACAAGAGAATCAATTTGATAAATGGCTAATCACAACGAGATGCAAAAAATTCACATAGTGTCTATGCAACTTCATTTGGCCTCATCGTAGCCGTACATTCATGTTCGTTCGATTGTAAGCACTATTTAAGTCATCGGTATTGATCGAAACCGAGATTCAAATTTTTGTAAAAAAATAGCCATATTAACACATGAGAGGTGGTAGAAATGTGTGAAAAGTTCAAAATGTTTTGAAAGGGTCATAATCATTTTGCAATAAAAAATAAAGGAAGTCATGAGCTCAAATATCCACAGAAAAGCAGTATTTAACACGATAATAGCTCAAAGCCCCAAATGCATAAGCAAAAACATGAGTCACAAATAGCACACTAAATGTGGGCCTTACCCCACCACAAATAAAAACAATTTGTCCTCAAATACAAATAACAAAATATTCAACAGTAAGAATAAAGAAACTCAGAGTGAAAGGTAAAGAGGGGGGGTCATGTTCATGCATTTGCTTCATCTGCTTGTGCATTGGTGTTTGATGCATCAACTTGATATAAAACAATCGCTTCCGAAGTGTTTCCATTCTGGTTTGCATTATTTTCATTTGCCTTAGCTTCTGCAGCGATGTTAGCCTCACCCATTCTATCCACGTCATGAGCCACCAAAAAGGAATCTATGGCTGTGTAGAATCTGCGTCTCCACGGAGGAATGGTGGGATCAATAGGAATTCTTTTTTGGCTCTATCTTTCTTGGTATATTTCCTTTGTCTGGCTAGCTCTGCTATCTTTTCATCTTCTTTAAACTCACGTGCACTTACGTTCCAGGGTGGTTCATTTCTCCCTACGACTTTTGGTCTAGCCATTTTTTCAAAGACTTCAAATACAAGTTAGACAGTAATTTAAATAGGAGAAGGGATGGTTCCAAGTGTAGAATTGTTTCGCCAAACTAGTTGGTGAAGTGCTTATGTAGCCAGGCTATTCACTAAAAGTGATGTATGAATGATACAAGGGCGTAGACAAAGGGCGAACAGAGGGTCTTTTGGTGAGTCGCTGAGTGTGGCTTGCGATTTAGGCTGACCACCTAAAGCCATAGATCAATCGATACTTATAGCATCCAGTCAAAGGTGAAATGAGGACATTAGGTGAATCGCCAAGCAATTCAGTTTGTTCATCTCGCTGAGCACCAAAACGTGTCTATTTTCAACCCATTTCTCTTAAATTTCACTCCACAACCCAGATAATGCAATTTAGGCAAGTTTGAAAGTTAGAATTTTCTCTTAGTTTTTGAGTTTCCGTTGTAGACTTTGAGGATTTCTAAGCTTAACTTTGAGGATTTGCAAGTGGGTTTTTGAACTTAATCAATTTGGAGCATTGTAAAGGCGTGAAAACTTTTACCCAATTGATGGCTAATATAGTTGGTAATTGTTTTTATCTTTTTATGATGCTTAGCTAAAACTCAATTCTTGGGGTGTGATCGTGTGATTATGGGTTGAATTAGCTTATGGGTATTGTTATTTACTGATTTAAATGCTTAATTGAAGTGGGTTTAATCATTAGCTGTGTTTTAATATATGAATTGTAGCAATTTGTTAGTAATTTCAATTACCTATATAGTGAAATTGGCCAACAATAGATCACATCCCGAGAATTCCCCTCCATATTGTTGTTTCCCCTATTTTCGTATTTGTTTTAGCTGTTAATTTCAAATCCAGACCCCCCATCTGACATTCGTTGTCAACACCTTAGACTTGTTTGTATGTTTTTGATAATTTCTATTCCTATAACCGTTTAGACCATATTTGTACTTCGTAATTGAATTCGAACGTTGTACCACTCCCTGTGGGTTTGACCATAACTCTTCGTTGGGTTTTATACTAGATGTCGATCGTCTATACCTAGAATTGGAAGTGGTGTAATCTGAGCATTAATCAGTGTGATGGATCTTGACTTGGTTCTGCTGAATGACAAACCTACTGCCATTACTAATTAATGAAGTGAGGATGAGAAGTCTTTTCATAAATCACAGGAACGCTCTAACAGATTAAGCATTTTGTTCATGTGAATGACGGTTGCTAACAACATCAAGAGTACTATTCTAAAAAACAGAAAGTGCCAGGAATACTTGAAGCTTGTGGAAGAACATTTTCGTTCTGTTGATAAGTCTCTTGCTGGTACACTAATGGATTAACTCACGACTATAAAGTTTGATAGGTCGCGTAGTATGCAGAATCATATCATCGAGATGACCAACATTGCAGCAAGACATCAGACCTTGGGAATGAAAATGGATGACACCTTCTTGATTCAGTTTATTCTGAACTCATTGCCTCTTTAGTATAAACCATTCCAAATTAACTATAATACTATTATGGATAAGTGAGATGTTAGTGAATTGTCCAGTATACTTACTCAAGAAGAGTCAAGACTTAAAAATCAGGGACGCCATTTTATTAACCTTATGGGTCAAGGAGCTAGTAAAGGACTTAAAGTGAAGGCCAACAAGTTTAAGAACAAGAAATCAGCTTCTAAAGTTCCACATGATGCTCATAAGGAACTCATGGCTAATGTGTATCGTTTCTGTAAAAAAGGAAGGACACTATAAAAAAGATTGCTAGAAACTTAAAAATTGGTTTGAAAAAGAAATGTACACTTAGTGATTTTGTATGTTTCGAATCAAATTTAGTAGAAGTTCCTAATAATACATGGTGGCTTGATTCTGGTGCAACTACTCATGTATCCACTATGTTGCAGGATTCACTACGATCTAAACTACAAATCCAAATGAGGATTTCTTGTTCATGGGAAATCATAT
Source organism: Solanum stenotomum (assembly GCF_019186545.1). Taxonomy (NCBI): domain Eukaryota; kingdom Viridiplantae; phylum Streptophyta; class Magnoliopsida; order Solanales; family Solanaceae; genus Solanum; species Solanum stenotomum. The sequence goes on along the minus strand of NC_064282.1, from coordinate 81,868,703 downwards.
GAAGGCTCAAATTGAAGGCATATAGACTTATCAGTTGATCTTCAAGACTCGACATCACCTTGATCTAATACAGACTCTTTATGTTCCTTCAGTTTCTAGGAATTTGATTTCTCTTTCAAAATTTGATGTTTCTGGATATGATTTTAAGTTTGGTCATGAATATTTCAATTTATATAAGAATAATGTTATTTATGGTTCTGGTGTTCTTTTTGATGATTTATATAAATTGAAACTCGATAATAATTTTTCTGAATCCCTTCTTACTATTCATCAAAATATTGGAATTATACGTAGTTCACTAGATGAAAGTTCTACTTATTTGTGGCATAAAAGTTTGGATCATGTATCCTAAGAAAGATTAAAAAAGATTAGTAAAGAATGAGATTCTTCCGAATTTGAATTTTGTTGATCTTGATATATGTTTAGATGCCACAAGGATCTCTCAGCTTCTTGATATTATACACACTGATATTTGCGGACCCTTTGATGTTCCATATTTTGGTGGAGAAAAATATTTTATCACCTTTATCGATGATTTTTTATGTTATGAATTTATCTATTTGTTGAAAGAAAAATCTCATGCATCGGACGTTCTCAAAGTGTACGATAATGAGGTTGAAAGACAATTAGATAGGAAAGTGAAAATCATTAGGTCAAATAGAAGTGGTGAATATTATGGAAAATATAACGAATCAGGGCAATGTCCAGGTCCATTTGCAAAATTTATTGAAAAACATGGCATATGTGCACAATATACTATGCCAGGAACACCTCAACAAAATGATGTTGCAGAAAGGCGTAATCGAACACTTATGAATATGGTTAGGAGTATGATGAGTAATTCCTCATTACCCAACTCATTGTGGATATTTTGTATATTTATTAAACAAGATTCCTAGTAAGGCAGTTCCAAAGACCCCTTTTGAACTGTGGATCGGAAGGAAACATAGTTTCAGACACCTGCATGTTTGGGGTTGTCCAACGGAAGTTAGAGTTTTAATCCAAATGAAAAGAAATTAGATTCTCTAACATTAAGTGGTTACCTTATTGGTTATCCAGAGAAATCTAAAGGGTATAGGTTTTACCACCCAAATCATAGTATAGGAATTGTTGAAACCGGTAATTCAAGATTTATTGAAAATGGTGAAGTTACTGGGAGTGTTGAACGACAAATTGTGGAAATTAATGAGGTAAGGGTAAACATTCCATTGCCCATGAATGTACCTACTTCCACACCAATAATAACTGTTGTTCCTTGATTTTGCGTAATCAAGACACAACTTCGGATGCAAGTATTTACGATCGTGCAATAGTATAGTAAACCAACTAAGGGTTGGGGTCGAGTCTCAATGGAGTGGTTTTGAGAATTAATAGAAAATTAGAATTAGATTCTAACTAGTCGTAGCTAAAGACATTAACAAAGAAAAACATTGTAAATCAAAAGGGGGTGACGCAAGCGTTAATTAACAATTTAGGGGTTTTGTCACAAGTAAGCAAAAAATAGCAAAATTAACAAAGAAATCTAATAAATGAGAGGGGGATTCTTGGGATGTGAATGAAATACGGGATAGACTAAATCATTGAGTACATGGCTTTGATAGAGAACTCATAGAGTAATTTTGACTAGGCAAGACTTTAAGGGGGATAAGCTCTCTCTCGAGCAACTTACCCCATTTCAAGCGGGTTCCTCTCGGACACCCACTTGCCGCATGAAGAACAACCTCCGAGTTAACCCACTCACTCTCTTGACCTGAGTGTGTGGACGTGGGACTAGGGTTCACTCTCCCGAGCTGAACCTCATGTCGACCCACTCATACTGGTCATCAATTTAGTGGTCTTAGTTTTACGACCTCTCTCTCTCGCAAGACGAAAACACATAAATAAACTTGTATTTGCAATTGCAAAGTCTTATTATAGGCCAAACATGAAGAATCCAAGAGACCAAGTCCAAATCCTTGGAGATGAAACCCTCTTCTTGTTCAAGTTTTCAAAACCCTCTTAAACTCAGAGCAAAAATATGAAAAATTACTATTCTATATGAAAATTATAATAATCGTTCCACTCTTAAAACTACAACTCTAACTAGTATTTATAGTTTTCACAGATTTGTGCTGCATCGGATCATTTGTGGTCGTTAGTCGGAATCACTGATCAACTTGGCGATTCACTTTTTGGTGTAGTTCATCACCATCCTGCACAATCCTTCAGCATCGTTGTGCTTTGGGTCATTGGGTGACATAATACTGCTTCACAGAACTTTTTGGCGATGCGCCGACTGCTCCCTTTTTCCTCTGACTTGATCCTTTCCTTTAGGGCTCAACACACTAGAACAAAAGGCGAAGTAAGACCCTTCGGCGACTCGCCAAGTGGACTCGGCGACTCGCTAAGTGGACTCGGCATCCTCAGGCCTTTATTTCTTCGTTCTTTTCAGCCTTTTCGTTCCTTTTTGCGATGCAGTGTCCATGCTTTCCTTCAAACATCAAATTCCTGAAACTTAAGGGTTTTCATCAGATATTGAGATAAAATAAGAATTTGAGGACATAATTTCTATTAAAATATAGCCCTAAATGAGTTCAATTTGTGGACTCATCAACATTTTAATGTTTGCATAATCAAGGACACAACTTCCGATGCAAGTGTCTACGATCGTGTAATAGTTTAGTAACCCAACCAAGGGTTTGGGTCGAGTCCCAAGGGAGTGGGCGTGAAAATTAGTGGTTAAGTGCAAAAGTGCTAAAGCTAACCGTAGCTAAAGACTTTGGCGAATGAAAACATAACAAATTTAAAAAGGGTGACGCAAGCGTCAAATATCAAATGGGGGTTTTGTCACAAGTAAGTAAGAACAACAAAATTAATAATGAGATCTAAGAAATGAAAGGGGGATTCTTCGGATGTGATTTTGTGAATATGGGTTAGATTAGTTGTTGGGTCTTGCTTGCTGATAGTGTATTTGTAGTTTAAATGTGATTTCGTTTAGTGGTTGTGGATGAACTTAATGAGGTTGCTAATAGTCTAAGAAATGTTGTTCCTCTTGTTGAAGAACATTTTAACAATGTTGAACAACATTTTGGTGAAACACTTCAAGAAGGAACTAACTCACAAGTATCTGACGGAAATGAACCACAAATAATGTCATTAAGAAAATCTCAAAGAGAAAGAAAATTGGCCATTTCAGATGATTATGTGATTTATTTGCAAGAGTCATTTTGACATTGGAATTAATAAAGATCCGATTTCATTTTCATAGGTCATAAAAAATATTGGGTCTAATAAATAGATTGATGCCATTAATGAAGAGTTAAAATCCATGGAATACAACAAAGTCTGTGATCTCGTTCAATTACTAGAATGTTCTAAAAGAATCGGGTGTAGATGAGTCTACAAGACCAAACATAATTCTAATGGTAATATTGAACGATATAAATTCAAACTTGTTGCCAAGGGATACACTAAAAAAAAAAGGAGGCATTCATTATAAAGAGACCTTTTCACTGGTCTCAAAGAAATACTCGTTAAGAATTGTTTTAACTTTGGTAGCTCATTATAATATAGAGTTACATCAAATGGATGTGTAAATTGTCTTTCTTAATGGAGACCTCGAGGAGGATGTTTATATGGACCAACCAGAGGTTTTTGAAATCAAAGGAAAATATCAAATGGTGTGTATTCTAAAGAAGTCAATATATGGACTCAAACAAGCCTCACGAAAATGGTATATAAAGCTTAAAGATACCATAACATCTTTTGGATTTAAGGAGATTACCATTCATCGGTGTATCTACCAAAAGATCAGTGAGAGTAAGTTAGTATTTTTAGTCCTGTATGTTGATGACATTTTACTTGCTGCTAATAATTTAGGCATATTGCGTGAGGCATAAGACTTTCTCTTTATGAACTTTGAAATGAAAGATATGGGTGAGACATCCTATGCGATAGGGATAGAAATATACCGTGATGGATCACAAAGATTATTGGAACAGTCTAAAAAAGGCTATATCAAAATAGTTCTAGAAAGATTTAACATGAACAATTCTTCAGCATGAATAGTTTCTATTAAAAGCGGACAAATTTAATCTCATGCAATGCCTAAAGAATGATGTAGAACAAAAAGAAATGGAAACAATTCCTTATTCTTTTATTGTTTAAAGTTTGATGTACGTTCAAACTTGCACAAGACCGGATATTAGTTTTGCGGTCAGAATGCTAGGAAGGTATCAAAGTAACCCTGGAATTGATCACTGGATAGCTCCAAAGAAAGATTGAGTAATATTATGAAGCCACAATTCATGCATTATGTCTGTGAAACTTCATTTCATGACTTGGGGTTGTTGACACCATTACCAAGCCGTTGACAATTTATTATGATAATACTGCAGCTAGGGCTGGGCGTTCGATCGGTTCGGTTCGGTTTGTAAATTTCGGTTCGGTTTTTCGATTTTTCAAAATGTGAAACCAAACCAAACTGAAATAAATTCGGTTTGGTTTGGTTATTATAATTTCGGTTCGGTTTATTTTGATTTGGTTTCAGTTTAACCAAATTTAATTAACAGTGGTCTGTGGACTTTAGTACTTGTTGTCTAACTCAAATTTATTTAAGACACAGTGGTCTGTGGACTTTAGTACGTGTTGTCTAACCAAATTTATTTCAGACACAGTGGTTTGTGGACTTTAGTACTTGTTGTCTAACCAAAGTTATTTCAGACATGTAGGCTTTAGTACTTGTTGTCTACACAGCCACAAGACAATACTTACTTTTATACAGGAAGACAAGACAAAGATCTCAAACAAAGAGCAGTCTCTAGGAGGAGTCCCCACTACTTGGTCTTGCAACCTGTGTCTGTCTCACTGTCAGTACTATTTTGGAGCACAAGTTACTGATCAACATACCAGGCTGCCTATAGCAACAACGTAATCCCATATTTTCATTCTTAAATAATAAGAACCTTGGTGCAGCTAACTAATGCATAAATGCATTGAGAAGTGTAACACCATGGAAATTCTATGACTTAAGTTAGAGCCTCACCTCATGAATAATGACTTAAAAATAGTTAAAATGATGTTTCTAAACCTAAATTAATGCAATTGACTAGGTTTGGAAGAGTTAAAGTCTAAACGTCAAGAAACGACCACGACGTCCGGAAACTAGAGAAGAATGTGTTCTAGCAAAGATCTCAAACAAAGAGCAGTCTCTAGGAGGAGTCCCCACTACTTGGTCTTGCAACCTGTGTCTGTCTCACTGTCAGTACTATTTTGGAGCACAAGTTACTGATCAACATACCAGGCTGCCTATAGCAACAACGTAATCCCATATTTTCATTCTTAAATAATAAGAACCTTGGTGCAGCTAACTAATGCATAAATGCATTGAGAAATGTAACACCATGGAAATTCTATGACTTAAGTTAGAGCCTCACCTCATGAATAATGACTTAAAAATAGTTAAAATGATGTTTCTAAACCTAAATTAATGCAATTGACTAGGTTTGGAAGAGTTAAAGTCTAAACGTCAAGAAACGACCACGACGTCCGGAAACTAGAGAAGAATGTGTTCTAGTGTGTCCTTAGGTTTTGGGCAGGTTTGGGAGTGTTGTATGATGGTATAATCTTGTAAAAAGGTTTAAATTAGGTAAATATATGTTTATAGGGTCAAAATGTTCGAATATGACTCCCCGGGGCCACCCTAAGGGGTCCCGAGGAGGATTCCAACCTTAGCCAAGCATGCTGCCAAGGCAGCTTGCAAATTGCACTTGGAGGGAATAAGTCTGCGTCGCGGACAAACTCCCCCAAGGAGAAAAAATTTACTTCGCGATGCGGTTGTGTCGCAGATTCTATTGTCTCGAAATTTAATTCCAAATATCTTCAGAGAACAGCTCCGCGTCGCGGACTTGTTCCACAACAAAAATGCAGAAATTCAGAAATCAATTTTTATTTCATTAAAGAGTCCAACTAAGTGAGGGGAATTTAGGGTACTTTAGGGGACGTGTATATAATATTTTTAAGTCAATTTACCTCACATTTATCACTCAAACACAAAACCCCAAAGATCAAAACCTAAAGTTCCTCCTTCTCTCTACTCTCTCTCTCTCCTCAAGAACTCCACTGAAGAAGATTAGAGCTTCAAAAAGAAGACCAACTCTCCAAGGTTTCAATTCGGATTTTTGTGGTTAATTCGTCAATAAGGTATGGTTGCTTATCACTCTTAGGATTCCTTTCCCCAAGAGGCCCCTTCAAGATGAATTTCAAAATCTCTAATTTCGAGGTTTCAATCCAAAAACGCGGGTCTTCTTTCTAAAGTGAAATTGATGTTATAAACTAACTTTGATTGATGTCATATGAACAATTATGGATGAATTTATGTTGTATTGGTGGTTTCTTGAAGAATTCCACATGAGACCTATGTTTCTCCTTCTTTTCCTAATTATAACCCTTGTTTGTGTTGGATATTGATTAAATTCTATGAATTGAATGTGATGTTATGCAATTCATGTTTGTATGATGATTCTACCCTAGGTTATGTATAACTTTTATGAAATTGGGGTTGAGTCTTTGAATGAAGCGTTGAAGGCTATGAAGGGAATATGTCAATTGCTTATATTGATGTTGATTATGTTATTACTTCATGAATTACCTTATATTACGTATTGGTTATGAATTTTTTGGTAATAGAAGTATGAATGTCCCATGAAGGGCAAGAAGGTATGAAGGTTGGTTCTTCTTTGAACTCAAGTATGAAAGATGAATTACTTAGATTGTAATGATGCTATACCTAATGAGTTGATGTGGTGTTGATGACCTAGTTTACTCATCCTTAACCCTCTACACTTGAATTAGCTATGAAGTATGTATGTATGTTACGGTATGAGTGCTATATGATTGAAAGGAAGTTCTGATAATTATAATGTAATGTAAAGTGAAAGTTTTACTCACTTGCTAAGTGTTTCTAAAGCGAAAGGATTGTTATTCACTTATGAACACATATGATCTATTAGGGTAAGATATCTACATAAGTCTAGTAAAGGCTAATGTGAACTTATGTGATGACTAAAGATGATTACTAAAGTGAATTAGATGCTTAGCACTGAAAGTGCATGTAAATGAGATGGGGGTCTCACGTTTAGTAAGTCTGGCTCCCCACACGGGTTTCCTTATGTTTAGTAAGTCTGAATTACCCACGGTATGTGTTGTCTCATGAGATGAAAACCCCCACGTTTAGTAAGTTAGGGTTTCTAGAAGCAATCTCCTTGACCCTTAACTATGTGCCCACATAGGACTCTAGCTTAGTGGATCCACCTAGATAGCTATGTACGAATGGTTAAACCTTAGGCAAGTGTTAACCTTCTCTTTTTGGTGTGGGAGTAGAACACCGGATTACATGTAGCTCTCATGGTCTATGTCGGTTATTGTAATATTTCCCTAATGTAAAAGTAAATTAAGGTATAAAAGGTGTTAACTCTTACTAGGGCTTTCTTAAGGGTTTCTACATAGTGTAAGGGAGGGTATAGGACTTCTCTTGCACATTGCACTTGTGGGATCCTAAGAGATGGTTGTAGTAGTGCTCTCTTATGATTATGATGATTATGACTTATGTATGTTTAAGCTATGCTATGTATGATTATTATGAATATGATAAGTTATGATGAAATATGATCTTATGAATATATGCATGAAGTAGGTTGATTAATGTGATACTTGGCTTTGAATAGGGTTAAGTGGTTCTATTCTTTGCATTGCACTAGTATGGCGTGGGTTGTCTACATGTTGGGATGATATTATGTTGGTTGGGACTATGATGCTTACTTTGTGTGCATATTGGATTTACTTGGTAAAAATCATGTTTTCACTAAATGTCCTTTTATGCATGTTTGAATGGTTTTTATGCATAGTAGCCATACTTAGTACGTGTGTTGTACTAACCCATATTTTCTCCCTTTTCCCCAAACATTTAGGTTCGGGCCGTTGAGGATTCAAGCTTACTTCTTAAGATACTTGGAGTTGCTTCCCCAAGTTGGTGAGTCCTCAAGTCTGAGGGCAAGACCTTATGATCTAGCTTCTATATTTAGTTCTTTGCTTATGTTGAAAGACATTGTTCTACTTTCCTGTTTCAAAACTTCTTATTGATGTAAGGGCTAAGTCCCATTTTCGATACTTCTATGTCTAGATGGTACATTGTGACGAAGTTAGATTCTATTTTTCAGATATGAAGTGATGTTGAACTTCCAAAGTAAAAGTTTTAAATTTTCTATGATTTTATTCTATAAAACATGCTATGACGAATGCTAAGGGATTGTTTAAGACCTCTTCGAGGTCGAATACGCCGGTAACGACTAGGGGTGATCTCGAGTCGTTACAAACTTGGTATCAGAGCATAAGGTTGAGAATAATGTAGGATTTATGTCATAATATACCACATCGAGTAGAGTCTTGTTCATGGGTGTGAAGTGCGCCACACTTATGAATGAGAGGCTACGAGATGCTTAGGAACTTTCACTCTTTTGTTATTCCATAGTCGTGCCTAAGAGTCTTAACTCTATTTAGTCCTTTTCTTCTAATCCTTCTCTTGTTCTTATATGCAATGAATACAAGAAGGAACAATGAAAGGATGGCCGATGAGGAGAATGTGAATGAGGCGGTTCCCCCTCAAGCTCCTCAAAACCCTTAAGTTCCTATTGAAGGAGGGGCTATGACTAATGTTGAGATAAGGTCGGCTATTCATAATTTGACTCAAGTGTTGGCCACTCAAGTTGCTAGGGATTCTAGGGTGCAAGTGAACCCCAATGCTAGCACTACCACTTCTAGGATAAGGGATTTCACAAGGATGAATCCCCCTACTTTCTTTGACTCCAAAGTGGAAGAGGATCCACAAGGGTTCATTGATGAAATGTTTAAGGTTCTAGAGACTATGGGTGTGTCTTCTCAAGAAAAGGCACAGTTAGCCGCCTATCAACTCAAAGATGTGGCACAAGTGTGGTATGAACAATGGAATGAGGGGAGACCTATTAGAGAGGGTCTGATAAGTTGGGCTACATTCAAGACGGATTTTCCCCTTGGAACTAAGGGAATGGAAAATGCAAGAATTCATCAACCTTCGTCAAGGGGGTATGAGTGTGAAGGAGTATGGCCTCAAGTTCACTCAATTGTCCAAGCATGCTCTTACTTTGCTGTCGGACTCTAGAGCTATAATAAACAAATTTGTTATTGGGGTATCCGATCTTGTGGTGAATGAATGTAGGTCGGCTATGCTAATCCCAAGCATGGACTTTTCTTGTCTTATGGTCCATGCCGAACAAATTGAGGAGCAAAAGCTTAAGCAAGTTGGTAGAGAATTGAGGAGGTCAAGGACCGATGATGGAAATTCTTCTAAGGTTAGGTTTGAACTCCAAGATAAGCCAAAGTTCAAAAAGAGGTTTTCCAACGAAAGTCCTCCTAACACTCCAAGGGTCAACAAAGGTAAAGTGTCTACCCCCAAGCCTTAAGAAGCAAGAGGTGGTGGTCCTTATGTTGAGAAGCCTATTTGTACAAAGTGTGGTCGAAAACATGAAGGCAAGTGCCTAGTTGGCACGGGTAATTGCTATGGTTATGGTAAGAACGGCCACATGAGGAGGGACTGCCCTATGCTAAATGCTCAAGGAAGGGAAAATGCTCAAGCACAAACAAGTGGCCCAAATCCCGATGCTCCTAAGAAGAATCGCTTCTATGTTGTCCAATCCCGAGGTGATCAAGAGAGCTCTGAGGATGATGTGACCGGTATGCTACAAGTATTTTAAATTAATTTTTATGCATTGTTGGATCTCGGTGCCACTTTGTCTTTTGTAACCCCTTTAGTGGCTATGAAGTTTGAAATGCTTCCCGATCTCTTAGATCAATCCTTTTCGGTTTCTACCCCGGTGGGTGATTCCATAGTTGCTAAAAGAATTTATAGGGATTGTCCCATATCATTGCCCAATAAAGTCACTTTGGTTGATTTGGTGGAACTTGATATGTTAGACTTTGATGTTATATTGGGGATGTATTGGCTTCATGCTTGTTTTGCGTCCATAGATTGTAGGACCCGAATTGTGAAGTTTCAATTTCCTAATGAACCCATTTTAGAATGGAATGGAGGAATTCCGTTCCTATGGGAAGGATCATTTCATGTCTAAAAGATTGTAAATTGACTTTTAAGGGTTGTCTCTACCATATTATGAGGGTCAAGGATCTTGAGTCCGAGATTCCTCCTTTGGAGTCGGTCCCCGTGGTGAAGGATTTTCCAAAAGTCTTTTCCGATGACTTACTTGGGATTCCTCCCGAACGGGAAATAGATTTCAACATAGATTTATTGCCGGATACACAACCCATTTCAATCCCTCCTTACCAGATGTCCCCAGCGGAGTTGAAGGAATTAAAAGCTCAACTCCAAGATTTGTTGGATAAGAGTTTCATCCAACCTAGTATATTTCCTTGGGGTGCACCAGTGTTATTTGTGAATAAGAAGGATGGATCTCTTCGTATGTGTATTGATTACCGACAATTAAATAAGGTGACCATTAACAAGTATCCACTCCCTAGGAGTGATGACTTTTTTTATCAACTTCAAGGAGCGAGTTAGTCTTCAAAAATTGATTTGAGGCCGGGTTATCACCAACTTAGGGTGAGAGGTGTTGATGTTCCAAAAACAGGCTTCCGAACAAGATATGGTCATTTTCAGTTCTTAGTGATGTCCTTTGGTCTTACAAATGCCCCGGCGACTTTCATGGACCCTATGAATCGTGTGTTTAGAAATTATCTAGACTCATTTGTTATTGTCTTTATTGATGACATCTTGATATAATCTAAAAGTGAGGATGATCACATGAATCATTTGAGGATAGTATTGCAAGTCCTCAAAGATCACCAACTCTATGCTAAGTTTAGCAAGTGCGAGTTTTGGCTAAGATCGGTTGCTTTCCTTGGTCACATTGTTTCTATTGAGGGTATAGAAGTTGATCCAAAGAAAACCGATGAGGTCAAAAGTTGGCCTAGACCTTTGAGTCCTTCCGACATCCGAAGCTTTTTGGGTTTGGCCGGTTACTACCGGAGGTTTGTTGAGGGATTTTCATCGATTGCATCTCCATTAACGGCCTTAACTCAAAAGAAGTCCAAGTTCGAATGGTCGGAATCTTGTGAAAAGAGCTTCCAATTGTTGAAAGATAAGCTCACTTCCACTCCGATTTTGACCTTACCGGAGGGCACCGAAGGGTTTGTAGTATATTGTGACGCTTCCCAAGTGGGTTTGGGTTGTATCCTCATGCAGCATAGTAAGGTTATAGCTTATGCCTCGAGACAACTCAAGGTGCATGAGAAGAATTATCCAACTCATGATCTTGAGCTAGCAGCCGTAGTCTTTGCTTTAAAGATTTGGAGACACTATCTCTATGGGGTACATGTGGATGTGTTTACCGGCCACAAGAGTCTTCAATATGATTTTAGCCAAAAAGAATTGAATCTCTGACAAAAGAGGTGGTTGGAACTCTTGAAAGATTATGATTTGAGTGTCCTTTACCACCCCGGAAAAGCAAATGTGGTTGCGGATGCTTTGAGTCGTGTATATATGGGTAGTGTGTCACATGTGGAAGAAGAGAAAAGGGAGTTAGCCCGTGATGTACATAGGCTAGCCTGGTTGGGTGTCCGACTTGAAGATTCCCCAAAAAGAGGTGTCATGGTCCGTCAAAATTCTGAGTCATCGGTTGTTGTTGACGTGAAGTCTAAGCAACATCATGACCCTATTTTGATGGAACTAAAAGAGTCGATTATCAACAAAACAATAGAAACTTTCTCTAAAGGAGAAGATGGGGTGCTTAGGCACAAATAGAGGTTATGTGTGCCGGATGTGGATGGCCTAAGAGAGACAATCTTAGAGGAGTCCCATGGATCCCGATACTCCATCCAACCGGGAGACACCAAAATGTATCGTGACTTACATGAGATTTATTGATGGAACGGAATGAAAAGAGACATAGCAAATTTTGTGGCTAGGTGCTCAAATTGCCAACAAGTCAAAGCCGAGCACCAAAGACCGGGAGGTCTAACTCAAGATATTGATACCCCCACTTGGAAGTGGGAAGAGGTCAATATGGACTTCGCGGTAGGTTTGCCTCGAACCCATAGGCAACATGACTCCATTTGGGTCATTGTGGATAGATTTACTAAATCAGCCCATTTCCTTCCCGTCAAGGTTTCTTATTCGGCGGAAGATTATGCTAAGTTGTACATTAAGGAGATTGTGAAGTTGCATGGGCCCCGTTGTCAATTATTTCGGATAGAGGTGCCCAATTTATTTCCCATTTTTGGAGGTCTTTCCAAAGAGGGCTTGGTACTCAAGTGAAACTTAGTGCCGCATTTCCTGCTCAAACGGATGGTCAAGTGGAATGCATCATCCAAACCCTAGAGGACATGTTGAGAGCGTGTGTCATTGACTTTAAAGGTAATTGGGATGACCACCTACCTTTGATAGAATTTTCCTACAACAATAGCTACCACTCGAGTTTTGCTATGGCACCCTTTGAAGCACTTTATGGTAGAAGGTGTCCATCTCCGGTTGGGTGGTTTGAAGTGGGTGAATGTGCTCTCATTGGTCTCGAGTAGTCTATGAGGCTACGGGAAAAGTTTGACTTATAAGGGATAGGTTGAAAACAGCTCATAGGCGGCAAAAGTCTTATACCGATTATAGAAAGAGGGATCTTGAATTTGAAGTAGGTGATTGGGTCTACTTGAAGATCTCACCCATGAAAGGGTTGATGAGGTTTGGTAAGAAGGGGAAACTTAGCCCTCGGTATGTTGGGCCTTATGAGATCTTGAAGCGTGTCAGAAAGGTCGCTTATGAGTTGAAATTGCCCATCGAATTGGCCCCAGTTCACCCAGTATTCCATATTTCTATGTTAAAGAAGTGTATAGGTGACCTGGTGTCCATTCTCCCTCTAGAAGGTTTAGGGGTGAATGAGAACCTCTCTTATGAAGAGGTTCCGGTCGAAATCTTAGATCGTCAAGTTAAGAAGTTGAGGAATAAAGAGGTTGCCTCCGTACAAGTCCTATGGAGAAACCACCTAGTTGAGGGTGCAACATGGGAGGCCGAGGCCGACATGAAGTCCCGCTACCTTCATCTTTTTCCTCTTACTCCTAGCCAAAGTTGTGGTTAGTAGTCTCTCTTAATTTGGTATAAATTGAAAATCATGTGTGTTGATGATTATGACATGATTTCCTTGAATGTGCATATTTTTGTGAAAATTCATGCTTAAGTTGTATTTTGAGTTTTCATGAGTTTTGTTTCCCATGGTTGAAATTACACCCATAGATGTTGTGTGATGTTGTCTTCATGAGAGTTGTAATGAGCATGCTTGATGTTGTCTTGCTAAAAGAATGTCTTGTTGATTGCTTAATATATATGTTGATGCTCATTGAATATGGAGAAGGTAGTTCCTCCTATACTTATGTTAAGTAAAGAGTTTTGAGCATAGTGATATTGTGGATTAAATTCCAATATGATATGATGATATGATGTTGTTGAAAGAAGTCCAAGTGACATTCGGGGACGAATGTTCCTAAGGGAGGGAAATTGTAACACCTTGGAAATTCTATGACTTAAGTTAGAGCCTCACCTCATGAATAATGACTTAAAAATAGTTAAAATGATGTTTCTAAACCTAAATTAATTCAATTGACTTGATTTGGAAGAGTAAAAGTCTAAACGTCAAAAAACGACCATGACGTCCGGAAACTAGAGGAGAATGTGTTCTAGTGTGTCCTTAGATTTTGGGCATGATTGGGAGTGTCGTATGATGGTATAATCTAGTAAAAAGGTTTAAATTAGGTAAATATATGTTTATTGGGTCAAAACTTTCGAATACGACTCCCCGAGGCCACCCTAAGGGGTCCCGAGGAGGACCCCAACCTTAGCCAAGCAAGCTACCAAGGCAGCTTGCAAATTGCACTTGGAGGTAATAGGTCCGCGTCGCGGACTAGATCCCCTAGGATAAAAAATTTAGTTCGCGACGCGGTCGTGTCGTGGACTCTACTGTCTCGAAATTTAATTCCAAATATCTTCAGAGAACAGCTTTGCGTCGCAGACTTGTTCCGCGACGAAAATGCAGAAATTCAGAAATTGATTTTTACTTCATTAAAGAGTCCAACTAAGTGAGGGGTATTTAGGGTACTTTAGGGGACGTGTATATAATAATTTTTAAGTCAATTTACCTCACTTTTATCACTCAAACACAAAACCCTAAAGATCAAAACCTAAAGTTCCTCCTTCTCTCTACTCTCTCTCTTTCCTCAAGAACTCCATTGAAGAAGATTGGAGCTTCAAGAAGAAGACCAAATCTCCAAGGTTTCAACTCGGATTTTCGTGGTTAATTCGTCAATAAGGTATGGTTGCTTATCACTCTTGGGATTCCTTTCCCCAAGAGGCCCCTTCAAGATGAATTTCAAAATCTCCAATTTCTAGGTTTCAATCCAAAAACGTGGGTCTTCTTTCTAAAGTGAAATTGATGTTATAAATTGACTTTGATTGATGTTATATGAACAATTATGGATGAATTTATGTTGTATTGGTGGTTTCATGAAGAATTCCCCATGAGACCCATGTTTCTCCTTTTTTTCCTAATTCTAACCCTAGTTTGTGTTGGATATTGATTGAAGGCTGTGAATTGAATGTTATGTTATGCAATTCATGTTTGTATGACGATTCTACCCTAGGTTATGTATAATTTCTATGAAATTAGGGTTGAGTCTTTGAATGAAGCCTTGAAGGCTATAAAGGGAATATGTCAATTGCTTATATTGATGTTGACTATGTTATTACTTCATGAATTACCTTGTATTATGTATTGGTTATGGTAATAGAAGTATGAATGTCCCTCAAAGGGCAAGAATGTATGAAGGTTGGTTCTTCTTTGAACTCAAGTATGAAAGGTGAATTACTTAGATTGTAATGATGTTATACCTAATGTGTTGTTGTGGTGTTGATGACCTAGTTTCCTCATCCTTAACCATCTACACTTGAATTAGCTATGAAGTATGTATGTATGTTATGTTATGATTGCTATATGATTGAAAGGTAGTTCTCATGATTATATGTAATGTAAAGTGAAAGTTTTACTCACTTGCTAGGTGTTTCTAAAGTGAAAGGATTGTTACTCACTTATGAACACATATGAGCTATTATGGTAAGATGTCTACACAAGATTCTAGTAAAGGCTAATGTGAACTTATGTGATGACTAAAGATGATTACTAAAGGGAATTATATGCTTACCACCTAAAGGGCATGTAAATGAGATGGGGGTCTCACGTTTAGTAAGTCCGGCTCCCCACACGGGTTTCCCACGTTTAGCAAGTCCGAATTACCCACGGTATGTGTTGTCTCATGAGATGGAAACCCCCACGTTTACTAAGTTAGGGTTTCTAAAAGCAATCTCTTTGACCCTTAACTATGTGCCCATATAGGACTCTAGCTTAGTGGATCCACCTAGATAGATATGTACGAATGATTACACTTTAGGCAAGTGTTAACCCTCTCTTTTCGTGTGGCAGTAGAACACCGGATTCCGTGTAGCTCTCATGGTCTATGTCGGTTATTGCAATATTTCCCTAATGTAAAAGTAAATGAAGGTATAAAGGGTGTGAACTCTTACTAGGGCTTTCTTAAGGGTTTCTACATAGTGTAAGGGAGGGTATGAGATTTCTCTTGCACATTGCACTTGTGGGATCCTAAGAGATGATTGTAGTAGTGTTTTCTTATGATTATGATGATTATGACGTATGTATGTTGAAGCTATGTTATGTATGATCATTATGAATATGGTAAGTTATGATGAAATATAATCTTATGAATGTATGCATGAAGTAGGTTGCTTAATGTGATACTTGACTTTGAATAGGGTTATGGGGTTCTATTCTTTGCATTGCACTAGTATTGCTTGGGTTGTCTACATGTTGGGATGATATTATGTTGGTTTGGACTATGATGCTTACTTGGTAAAAATCAAGTTTTCACTTAATGTCCTTTTATGCATGTTTCAATGGTTTTTATGCATAGTAGCCATACTTAGTACGTGTGTTGTACTAACCCATATTTTCTCCTTTTTCCCCAAATATTTAGGTTCTGGCCATTGAGGATTCAAGTTTACTTCTGAAGATACTTGGAGTTGCTTCACCAAGTTGGTGAGTCCTCAAGTCCGAGGACAGGACCCTATGATCTAGCTTCTATGTTTAGTTCTTTGCTTATGTTGAAAGGCATTGTTCTACTTTCCTGTTTCAAGACTTCTTATTGATATAAGGGCTAAGTCCCATTTTCGATACTTCTATGTTTAGATGGTACACTGTGACGAAGTTAGATTCTGTTTTTCATATATGAAGTGAAGTTGAACTTCCAAAGTAAAAGTTTTAAATTTTCCGTGATTTTATTCTATGAAACATGCTATGACGAATGCTAAGGGCTTGTATAAGACCTCTTCAAGGTCGAATCGCCGGTAACGACTAGGGGGTGCTCTCGGATCGTTACAAGAAACCTCATTGATAATTCTTGTCCAAGCAGTCAAGCAGGCAGCAACATTAACAAACTAGTCAAGAATAAGAATAAAAAGACTATCAAGAGTCAAGACAACAACACTAGAAAATTCAACAAACTTGTGCCCTGCCCCAAAGTAGAGTTAGTTACAAACTAAAGTCCAGCTGCAGTAGGTAGCATTGCAATTTGCAGTAACCAAAAAATTTAGAAAACCAACAAAACATTATTGCAACCTCCAGTGCAATAGCTCCCACGTTCCAAGTTCCAACAGATAGCAACCAAGAAAATAACAAAACATTAATGTGCCTGCGAGAATAGAACTCTTTAGACAAATGATCTACATTTCATAATAAAATATATAAAACTATATATCAAGAAAGTTATGTATATAAGTTCTTTAATTATCCGTTACCACGCATCACTAGTTGATAGTTGAACTTACAAGTTGCAACTATATATCAATAATACTAGATTCAGTCCCACTACAAGCAAAATCTAAAAAAATATGAAAAAAAATTTTAGTTGTTAAGAAACACAAGTAAGAAAATTATTTTCAATATAATTAATACAAATACCAAATTCTTACCAAGTTCAAGTTGCTCAAGATACTCTAAATCTTACTCAATTTTGATTGGAAAAGGCTCACTTCTAAGCTAATCTTGAACACAAATAAGAGATTGCACAAATTTAGGAGTTAATGAACTCCTAAAGGGATCAAGAACACGACCACTTATGCTGAATGCACATTCTGATGCGACACTTAAAATGGGAATGGCTAACACATCACGAACCATCTCCGCGAGAATAGAAAATCTCGGCTCATTAACTTTCCCCCCACATTAATATATCAAAGTCATCATTATCTGGCTCAATATCTTCAGCAAGATATTTTTCCAATTCTGATTTACTACCTGAACTTCCACTAACTTCTTTATGCTTCTCAAATTGTTGTTTCGTTCTCATTCTTCCTCTATTTACAAATTTGTCACAACCACTCACACTAGATATACTTGATGAATTGTCAGATGAAGTGGGTGAAGATGGTACATGTAAAGAGCTTTTTGAGGATTTCTTAACATAATATTCAAACAATTTGTTCATGTATTTTTTTCACTTCTGAACATAGCTGCTCCCCAACATCTTTTCCAAACATATCCACAATTGCAAATGGAACATAATCAAGCTTGTTACGGGGATCCAGTACGGATGAAATAAAGATCTTCTTGTTCATTTTATGTGGTTCACCCCAATACTTTTTGAACTTCTCATTCATACTTTCTGCCATTTCTTTCAAATTACCATCATCATTTGCCATCATATCTTTTAAAATAAGATTAAGTTCAGCAATTTCAACAAAATGTATATTGCTAGTGACATAATTAGAACCAGAGACCTTCAAAGTAAGTACATATAAAGTTTCAAGAAATTTCACCATTGACCTCACATTTTTCCAGTCAACACTTGAAAGAATATCTGCACTAGTTGCATCTTCAACACTAGTTTCATCTTTATCTTCAGAAGAATCAGAACCAAAGGTACGAAGATGATTCAAGTATCCAATATTATTAAAACTAAATCTTTCAAATGCAAGCTCAAAATGTTGTGCTATATCAAGCATCGAATATGTAGAGTTCCACCTAGTAGGAACATCTAAACATAATGATTTCTTACAAGTTATCAATTGAGATTCACAACATTCTTTAAACTTTCTAAGTCTTGCGGGAGATTGTTTAATGTATTTCACGGCTTGTCTCACTAGCTTGACAGACTTACCAATTTCCTTCAACCCATCTTGCATAATAAGATTAAGGATATGTGCCATACACCTCAATTACTCAATTATTTAAACATTTCTTTCACAGTAACATCATTAGAATTAACATTATCAACTGTAATAGTAAACACATAATCCAAACCCCATTCAAGCAAACAATTAGTAATGCAAGCCGCCATATCCACGCCCTTATGACTAGAAATAAGACAAAACATTATTATTCTTTTATGCAAAGTCCAATTTCGATCTATAAAGTGGGTTGTCAGACACATGTAGTTGATTTTTTGTATAGAGGTCCAAGTATCTATCGTAAGACAAACTCTTAGACGTGCTTCTTTGAAATCCTTCTTCAAAAGTTGTCTTTCTTCAAGGTATAGTTCATAACAATCTCTCGTCACGGTTCTACGAGAAGAAATATGAAATTGTGGCACTGTAACTCTCATGAAGTTTTTAAAACCCTCTTTCTCAACAAAACTAAACGATAGCTCGTCACAATTATCATTTTGGCTAAAGCTCTCCTACTTTGTGCTTGGTCAAATTTCCAAGTGCTAATCACCCCTTCCTTTGCTCCCATTGAAGATGGTAGAAAATTAATTAGATTTTGACCTTTATCGATGGTGTCACGGGGAAATTTAGGACATATTCTTATATGAGTATTCATTGATGACATACCATTACTTGATGTAGAAGTTGCATAAGGTTTTTCACAATACTTACATTTGGCTTTACTAGCTCCACTTTCATTGGTGAACTTGTCAAAATGCTTCCAACAAGTAGCTCTAGGTTCCATGACTTTTCTTTTCTTTGAAGTATCAACATCAACTTCAACCTCATTGGGAGATGAGGTGTTAGGTATGATCTCATATGAAGCTCCACTTTCACTTACCCTACTTCCTGTTTATGTCATCTATAAAAAAGTGAAACAAACAAGAAGAACAACAATCAGAATTCAGAAAGACACAGTGCATTACAGTTCACAAATCACACAAATTATCACATAGTTGCATACTTGCATTCAATGATTAAAAAACAATAGAGGATTCACAATTTACAAAAATAGAATTCACAAGTCATACATGTACCAACACATCCCAATTCCTATGTCTAAAAACGTCCTGTGTATTTTAACTAACTATGTTAACTGACTAACTTATCAGTCCCTAACTAACAGACACTTAAACAGAATAGACAGAAGCAGAACTTCCGTGGTAGAGGATCATAAATACTTCCATGATCAGTCCCTAACTCATCTCGTATTCAAAATTTAATATAACATATATAAAGATTTCTAGATGAAGTTAAGTCTTAAGACGCGATATATAAACATATCCAGTGAGCACTGACCTTCAACTTTCAAGTTGCGAGTAGTGCACTGAGCAGCTGCGGGTTGGGCCTATGACTATACGACTTGCGAGCACTAATCAGTCAGCGAGGAGCAACACACGACGATGAGAGTTGAGAGACGTTCTGCGGCGTAAGTCGTAAATGAGACGAGAGTTGAGACTTGAGAGACGAGAATTGAGAGATGAGAGACGAGTCGACTGACAACTATTACGACCCGATTTTGAAAACTAAGATTTCGAAACCATTTCCGCAACTTTGGCAATTTTGTTGATTTTTGAAAAAAAAAATACAATTTGGAAGTCGCCACTTAATCTTTAGGGAAAAAAATTAAGAAAACCATTTTAGAAGGGGTTTTTGAATAAAACATTTTTTTAATGAAATCAAAGTCTCGGGTAAGGGTTCAAATAATTCTCTAAGGAAGGGTTTAGGCATCTTAGAGAATCCGGTAACACGCAGTTGACCGTCGGACTTAAAATTTGGCTAATTTGTAAGGAAAAACTTAAGATTACTTGTGAAAAATCTTATTTTAAAATAATAAAAGATTTTTTTATATATATTTATACACTCATCTTATTTCAAGTATGAAATAAGTCAAATGCTAAAGTGTCGAAATAATAATTTTAACTTAACTGGGACAATTTTAAGTCCGCTTGCTGCCTCTTATTTGCTAATGTGTTTTTAATTTTCATCCCTTTGTGCTACTGTTGTTGCTGTCTTTAATGGACTTTAAGTCCAAAAACTCGAATTTCAGCCTTTTAGGCTGTTGTCACCCTGTTACTATGCTGTTGCCTTTAATAACAAATGGATAAGTCCAAAATCCCTAAAATTTCAGCCTTTTATGGCTGCTGCAATCAGCCTCTTTTAATAAAATAAATAAATTCTCTTTCACGATTTGGTGGAGGTTGACTCGAAAAGAAGAGTATGCAAGAGATGGGGAGTCCAAATGGACTCAAACGGGTGTCACTTGTAAAGAAAACCGAAGGAAAGGAGGATTAGTAAATAATCAAGAAGGGAATGATACTAGTTAAACTCAACCAACATTTGACAGTGCAAATTGAATCTATCAAACGAAAAAGAAAAACCAACATAAACAAAGAAGACAAATTCCAATCTTAACACCTTTTCTTTCATGTTCAAACTAAGAAACGGCGTAAACATAAATTTTGGTCATAGGTTTAAGCAAAAGAAAATCAGCCAGTAGACAAACAATGAGACAATTTAAACAATTTGCTATAAACTTTAAATTTTACATCAGCAAACTGAGAAACAAAATATTGAGTCAAAAATTTAGTGAACACAAGAGACCTCTAACCAAGTAAATACGCTTTTGGAAACAACCATTAATATAAAACTATTTGAAGAAAAAAGTAACATGAACTCCCAGATCATAAGAACAAATAGAAATCATTTCTAATTCATAAGAAAACTAGTGGCAGCTATTACGACAGGTTAGGCATGAAAACATACGGAAAATCGATAATTCGTCTACCAAATTCATAAACAGGTGACTAGATGTAGGAAAAAAGAATTAAGAATTCAATGGCAATAATTAGATTTCACTCATAACAGAAACATATTTCAGAAAGAAAACATATTATATCAGATGACTATATCACTCAACTATATCTATTTTAATTGGAAGTAACAAGCAGGTCCATACTCGAGCAAAAGAAAGGAAAAGAGCTTAAGCTTGAGCTAGGATAAACTTTCAACCATAAGACCGACAGTCAACTGCACTAAAACTGAAATTCGAACAACCATACTATGATAACAAAGAAAAGCTAAATGAAGCAACTGTAACTTGGTCGATTCAAACTAGACAAGAAATTAACAGAAAACACATTTTGGGAACAACAAAGCTCTGCATAACACTTTAGTCCAAACGAATTCAAAGCGGAAGAGTATACAACTAATATCTCTAATTTTATGCATCTAAAGAAGGTAGATGGAAGGGAGAAAACTATCAATAACTATATAAATCAGCAACTGTATGACATGGATTTCAAAGTCGAATAAAAATTAAAGTAACTAGAAGCACATATATCATATGAACTCAACTTAGTAAAACTAACTATAGTATTCACATTCTCTATATATGAAATCAATGCCTAAATTCAATCATAAGAACAAAAACTAAACACCACATTCGATAATCAATAAATCTAACATTTAAGATCAAGTAGAAACAAGTAGTAGCTATATCGAATTGCCTTAAAAGAAACAATTTTCCATAGAGGTTGAGCTAAATCAAAGCAAATCTAAAATAGGCTACTCGAAACATACAAATCAAGAAGATTATACTAAGAGCATTAACATAATTCCTAAACTAAAGCAACCCACGACCAAACAAAATTCTACATAAACAGAAATATAATTAGGCGAAAATAATAAGTTGACAGGAAGGTTACCTTTTTTGGCCAGCGATCTGAATGACGAGTTTGACGGAAGCGATTCCACCACCACTTTAAACTCGAACAACCACAAGAAGCCAAATAATTTTAAACGATGGAACCAAGAATTTCCACAACTTTTAGGGTACTCTTTGGTCTCCAAAAAATCCCTCCCCTATGAACAGTAAAGAGAAGCCCATTTATAAGGGGAAAATGGGGAAGAAAAAGGGGTCTAGATCGATGTGGGATAATCCCAAATTCAAAAATTCTCCAAGGATAAGGCTTGGATAGCTACAATCGTACCAATTCCAAAATATTGAGGACTAGAGCCCTTTGATTTAGGGCAAGGACGACGAGGCATCAAGATGCGAACACCTGGCTTCGTACGAGAGTATTTCTATACGAGAAAATAAGGAGAGAGGAGACCGTGAGATACGCGCGAGACTCGATTCGCTAGGTTCACTGGTTCAGTGCGCTTCTGGAGTTTGGTTTGGACGTGTTCTGAGTGAAGAAGAGGAAGACGCGGGGTGGGGTCTGTCGCGTTGTACGGCTGGAAAAAGACGTGTAAAAGGGTCTGTTTTGGTATTGTACGTTGTTGCATTGAAGGTAAAGGGCTGGGTCGGTTTTGGGTTATTTTGGAATTGATGGAATGGGTCTGTTGAATGAGGAGAAGGCCCAAACATTGGCCTTGAGATGGGTTAAGGAATTAATAATTTAGCCAAATCGAATTGGAATTGGCCAACTGAGGTTATAAACTTAACCAAATTGAATTTAGTTTGTAAATTCGGCTAAATCTAAATGAGATGAATTAATTTAGGAGCTTCTCAATCTTAACGAAATAAAATAATTAATTTAATTATAAAATGATTAATTTAATTGCAAACTAGTTAACTCGAAATTATAACTATAATTTAAAAGTAAATTAATAAAACACTTAACTAAAAATGTAAAATCTTTTGCGATGATTTTCAGATATTTATAAAATTATATAAAATATATCTATCATTTAAAAATTATAAAAATAACAAAAAATACTTAAAATGACTTGAAAAATACTTGAATTTAATAAAACTGATTATTCCAAATCGTTTAAAAATTAAGAAGCTCGAAAGTTAATTCCTATCGTGGAGGGTCAAAATTGGGTGTCAACAACGACTACTAGTCTACTACGAGTCTACGACTTATGAGTTACGAGTGGCGAGAGTTGAGAGATGAGAGATGAGATTTGCGATGTTTGTTGAGAGATGAGAGACGACGACTGAATCTGAAGTTAGGACTTAGGGCTTAGGGCAATCAATTTAGGGATTTCTGAATTTTGATTGAAATTTGGGCTGGGCATGGGCTGAGAATTTTAATTAAGGTTGTGGGCTATCAGCTATAATTGGACCGGCTGGGAATGGGGTAAAGAATATATACATATAATTTTGGTTTTTCGGTTAACCAATTTTTTAAAGCTAAAAACTGAAAACCGAACAGAAAAACTGAAATATTGAAAATCAAAACCAGAACCGACCGAAATAATCAAAAAAGGAAACCGAAATTAAAAAATTGGTTCGGTCTATTTTTTCGGTTTTGACCATATTATGCTTAGCCATAACTGCAGCAATACTCTTCTTTAAAACGATAAGTACTCCAAATATGCCAAACATATGAAATTAAAGTACTTTACAGTTAAGGAAGAAGTTCAGAAACAAAGAGTGTTACTTACGCTAAGGTGCAAAAGCCCACGTGTTACGCACTCGTTCGCCACTTTGTTCTCAACTCTTCTCACCTCCTGGGTGAGACAAGAGTGAGCTGGAGCGCAACCATCTTATCCACTGAACTAGCTAGAAGCTATTGCTTCGGGTCGAAGAACATGATTGTGTACCCCTAAAATGGAAGCTGCATGTCTTCGCCCGCTCCCGGTTCATGGTGGAATCCATTGAATGCGTTGGTAAAGCACGGGGAGAATATTAGAACTGATCTTATGATTGCAGATCCGTTATAATGGGCTTACAACTAAAGACATTTAAAGAACATGTTCAAAGAATGGGTCTTGGTTGTACTTATGATTGATACATTTATGATGTTCTTACACTCTGAGCTCAATTATGTGTTTCTGATATACATTAATGAATTTCTTGATTCTCATAATGGTGTATAGATTATTGTTTTGAGATATTACAAGATACGTCTATATGAGACATTATTGTGGACCTTAATGCTATATGTTTTTATAGCTTATGAACCTAGTATGATAAGTTGCTAATGTAGTAGTATATGGAATGAAGTATGTAGCTTAAAGTTTATGTACAACTGTCATAACTCGCATTAGTAGTTTGTTATATTGTGGTATATGATAGACATTATAGAAGAGATTTATTGTATGCGCTACCAATGTTTATGAAATAATAATGTTAGATGGTCATTGGGCCAAGTGGGAGAATGTAAGAATTATTTCTTACTTATGACCCAAATTTACTTGTGGCCCAAGTTTACTTGTGACCCAAGTTTACTTGTGACCCAAGTAATACCATAAATAATATTTAATAAAGAATAAATCTCGTCTGTACATTAGTTACTTGAGGGACGTACCAGATTAAATATTAACCTCTATAAATTGGTCCTCCCTCCACCCATTAGGGTTATCACATATTCTCTACAATAATTCCATCGCTTACGGCTGTGGTAACGTCAGGTTAGGGCAAGGAGGCAGAAACTAATTTACGACTAACGCTTCCGCTTTTCTCTGTGATGATGGTATGTACCCCTAATGATCTTTATGTAAGTTTATCGTGTTCAAAATCCTGATATGTATTAAAGTATTGAAACTTACACAAATCTCTACTAATTTCTCAAGAACAACGTTTTAGATTACAACTCAACTATCTAAGATAAGGGACTAACTCTAGTACTTCAACTAAACTATTACTCTAACTATTCTAACTACTCTCCAAGAAGTAAAACTTGCTTCTTGTTACAAACCTCAACTACTGACTTCGATCTAGATATAAACTCAATAATAACCCTATAACAACTCAATAAAAAGTAATACCCTAGCCTTTAACTGCCCAAACATCACACAAAATAACTCATCAACTTACTTAAGTAATGAACTCAACAAAAACCAATAACTCTAGTCTTTAACTAATCAAACTTTACTATTCTATAGTATAGAATCAAACACAACTCGTGAAGCAGGTTTTAGTGTTGCTGTGTCGAACACCTATAGTTTTTCTCCAATGACTATCACTCTCAATGATAATGAATTGTGTGGATATGTAATAGGTCTGACTCTCAATGGTCTACATGTCATATATATATATATATATATATATTGAAGATTTGCTATGCCCTATCTAGTATATCATTGACTAGGATTTTTACTTCAAATAGGACTTGACTTCCTATAAGGAAATTTCGGATTTCCTTCCTTAATAGAAGTTTCATCTTATAAGGAAACTTTGACTTCTCTTTGGACTTGTGCTCTTTATTTCTTTCCTCCTTTGGTCCTCTATTTGAGCTATTTAGTTCTCTTTTCTTTTTTGCTCTTTTATTTATGAAATTTATTTATTTTCTTTTGCTGCAATCTTTTATATTTGTACAAGCTATCCGTTTCGCGTCTTGGGGACATGCTTTTTTATTCACTTGGTAAGTATGCATAATACAAAAAGTAGTAAATCAGGTTCACTTTGTCAATCATCAAAACTACATACATATTGTCCTATTTTTCAACAATTTCTCCCATTTGATGATGACAAACAATGCACAATTGTGTCATTCATGCCACATATCATCATACACCACTGATACGCCCAAATTACACCTCCATAAAGAAGTATAAGCGACCGTTGTCAAATAAAGAACCTAACACATGTTAGGGTCGATCCCACGAGGAATATGGTCTAGGTTTATGCCAATTTACTGTTAATTGTACTTTTAGCTAGATTATTTCCATAAAAAGGGGAATTTGTAACACAAAAAAAATGATTGATTAATGTTTCGTACCAAGTAACCAAGTAATAAGATTCGCAATTTGTAAGATCAATATGAGATGAAACTAGGATATATGTGCTCCCTACAAGTTCTTAACGTAGTAAACCTTTATAATACTAACTCTTTCCTACTGTTTGACATGGAAAGTCGGTAAGTTAGGTATCTCCTAAGTAATTGGTCATCTAAGTAGGGAATTTCACCACGCAACTTGGTCAGTCTACGGGTGATGTTTTACTAACCCTTATCCTTGACCCCAAATTAGCCCTTACATATTTGGGTTAGGCTATTAGATAGCGGATTATCAACGCTAAATATTCGTTGTTTAATCTCTTTTCTCATTCATTACTTCCTTGGTCGGTCAAGTAGGAATAAGGCGAGTTCTAATGTTGCGCACCGTTAAAAAACATTCAAAATGAAGAGATTAACAATACATGCATAAACACTTTCCAAGAATTACGTAATTATAAGGTCTACTTTGTTAATTACTCATGGTTCCCACAACCCTAGTTGTGGATGCTACTCATGCTTGGGTGATCAAAATTCATAATAGAATTAGTAGAATAAATCATGAACTTACAATTAGGGTTGATGAAGTCTGAAATCTTGAATTGATCAACAAAAGCAAAATTATAAACCAACACTTTAATAATTAAATGCTAAAATTATTTGCAAGATAATTCTCAAGGCCAAAACAAAGGGTCTCAAATCGTCTAACAACCCGAAAATGAAATATTACAACTTATACTTATAGACATCAAATTTTAAACATAGTAGGAAAAGGAACCTAAGGACATTCGCTTTTGGGCAGTGGTTGCTACAGTTCAATACTACGGCCCGTAGGACGTTCTATGGTTTGTAGGAACCGTCAGTTAAAAATAGTAGCTTCAACTTTCTTCTGGAATTTTCTACGGTTTATGTTCTACGACCTGTAGAACTTAGTATGAACCATCATGTCATCTCGTCAACCAAGTGTTGGAGCTCAACTTCTCTAAACCTTTCTACGACTCATGTATACGACTCGTAAAAAGGACTATGACTCGCTATCACGACCCAAACCGTCATGATTGGCACTCACACTAACCCTCCAGTGGGAGAACCATTACTACAACCCAAACTAAACAACTTAATGAAAACTAAAGCATAGCAGGTTTAAATGAATAAAAGAAATATGGAGTTCCCATAAACTCCCCAAGTTTTTAAACAAATAACTTAACCAAACTAATGCGAAAGAATAACCCCTAGAACCTGAAAGTCATTGTACCAAAACTCTACTAATGACAAGTCTAAAAACAAGGGGTACAACCCCGAAGCTAAACAAAACACCTTAAACAAATAGTCTAAGTTCGAAAAGAGTGGACTTAAACAAGAAAGATCCATGGCAGCCTAAAAGAAATGGCTCACCGTTGAATCCGATCACGCGCAATAGTCACCTAGCTGAGGTCTATCAATAGCCGCCTGAAGATGCCTTATACTCAACAAGTGCAATATCAGTACACAACCATGGTGTACTGGTAGGATCACGCGGCTATCCCAATAAGTGAAACACATGCAAGTAACCACAACATTATAAAACATGCATAAACAGAACATATACAATATTAGTCATCTTTTCAGGATCAATATAGCATCACACGTTCTCAATAATACACATTGGTTATCAATTTAGAGCAACATACAGTCTTCCAATATCAATCGTCATTAGATATCAACGTAATAATCACAAGTAGATACACAACACAATTCAATGGTCCTCTCACGGAACCCAATTCAATGGTCCTCTCATGAAACCCACACCCAAACTGTTAGCATACCGGAATGTGGTACCCGATCCAATGTTTATGCCGAACATGGCAATTGATCTCTTATTTATGCCAGAACGTGGCAACCGATCCCATGTTTACGCCGGAACGTGGCAACCGATCCATTCAACAAACCACAATCACAATCACAATGTATATTCTCACAATCATACAACAAGAGGTGATTCATGGCATACAATTATTCAATTATCCTCATTTACGATTAGGGTGATCAATAATGCAACATTCGCATACATACATGCATTATAATGAGTTATTACAAACATATATCATACCAACATGAAATCACAACCATCAACTACCTCGAATCCAAGCTTGAATCCCCTAAGGCACTTGAATGTTCCCTTTCCAAATTTTTCCCGCTTGTTCGTGGTCTAAAAACATACAAATAACGCAAGGATCAACAAACGAGGCCAAATTACCCAAATTATAATCAATAATATCAATCCTACGTCAAACCCTTGATCCTCATACCTAGATTAGGGTTTCTTCCACCATAAATCACATATCAAAACCCTCCCCCATCGATAATTACCCAGGAATTTACATTCTACGGATCAAAAAACGGATTCGGGGAGTTAAAACCTTACATTTATCCTCAAGAATGGTGGAAAACTGTCAAGAAAGCACCTGGGGTAGTTCCTTAGCTCTCAAAGTCAAAAAGTGCAGAATAAAACAATTTTGGAGTTTTATTTCTGACTTAAGTCGCGTCTGTCCCTCTACGGCGGGACCCAACCTGCCGCAGCGTCCCCGCCCTAGCGGCATTGTCCCGCTCTGGCAGCTTGCACAGAAACAGAGAGCAATTTTAAGAATTCCAAACTGCCATTTCACAACACACCTTCATCCCATGATACTTCGAAAATACCCGATCACGTTAAGATTAGTTTCGGGAGTTCTACTCACTCAAATTTAATTTCGTAAAGTCGTACGGGTTCCTTAACGTCTTAGCTATCCACTCATGTAATCAAATTCATTAATAGATCTCTCATTTGTTACCAGATTTCCCTAGACCTCACTGACTCTAATTTTCTCCAAATCTAGACTAGGCTAGAAAATCTCAAGTTACTACGAAAGAGTTTTCTAGCCCCAATTCTTTCCCCATTGGTTTTTCCATAACGATGAAAATCAGGTCGTTACAAAAGATACCAATTTACCCATCACTCGTCCCCGAGTGATCAACTAGGAAAGACTGGCTAAAATAAGGGTAGAGTACTATCTGAATCGTCGAATTACTGGGGATACTTGTATCGCATGTCCTTCTTACCGAATCTCATTACCCCCTAAGGGTTTCATATCTCCAACCTCAAATCAACCAATTGAATACCTACACATCCTCCCTTACAATGCCTCAATGAATTCATCTCAACACTCGAGTGATAAATATTGATGTATGTAAACTTAACTAATCAACAAAACGATTCCCAACAACTACCAAAGTTGATCATACACACGTCTGCCACATGTTATCAAGAATCTTGACACAATCATCAGGACTAATCCTTTCTCACATAAGCATGATAACATTCTAAATCAATACTCGCTACAATTAGAAGTAAACCTGAACCAACCAACACACACTCATAATACCCAACAATCACAGTTCTTAACAACATCTCCATCCAACAACATAAATTCTCATGAGCTTAAGTTATAACCAATTTGATCTTTAGAAATCAGATACTCATCGAGGGATATGTCCAAGCATACAACCCCTCCAACAACACTATCGAAATGCTAGATTTAGTAATTGTAGATTACATCTTAAGAAGAGTAGAATTGGACCCAATGATCCCCACATTCAACCACACATAATCGATACATGACCTCGACGACTAGAGAAATATTAAAATTGCCGGACAACCACAAATATGCATGGTAGCTCTTCTATAAATTCTCATAAGCAAGGTGGCACATGTAGAACCACTAAAATACTTTAACAACTCCAAGACAACACTAATTATGTCATTCGAAATAACCAAATCTTCCCAATCATCCTACTCAACCAAGAGAACATCGCAAGATTTGGTACCCCTGATCCACCACTAGGGATCCACCCACAAAAGTGAAAATACAGTAGAGCATAGCTAGTGAATCATACTCACAATACTAACAACCATCATACACACTCCGACCATTTACCTTATTATGAACCAACACTTTTAAAAATGAAACCTTTCTTAGGTACTTAACAATCAATAGTAGTAAACTTACGACTCAACCCAGGTGTAAGTCCTTTCAAATGCTCATTACCGGATACAATTGATCATTTCTCACCTTGCCAATTCATACCTTGAAAAAATACATCACCACCATTGTAGACTCAAAATGAAAAATTTGAATTGTAATTTCCACCATATAACACAATCCCTTCTCTATCAACATTAGCTTGTACCTTGAAGATTTTTATGAATTCATGAATCTCTGTTTATCATTGATCGCATCTCCATCGATCTTACCATATATTTCGCTAAAATTTCAATCATACTCATTACTAAACTCAAAAACAAAACCAAGCACTTGTCATCAC
This sequence comes from Solanum stenotomum, assembly GCF_019186545.1. Lineage (NCBI taxonomy): Eukaryota > Viridiplantae > Streptophyta > Magnoliopsida > Solanales > Solanaceae > Solanum > Solanum stenotomum. The sequence continues at coordinate 81,838,355 of NC_064282.1, read as the reverse complement.
ACTCAAGCTAATGTCCGCACACTCCTTTCTCAAGTCATTTTTGATAGTTTTTGACCAATCTGACGGACTTGTGACACTATACCATAACCATAACAAAATGAATGAAATCACATGTCTCTGAACCCAATTATCTACCCCTCTGAAGATACCTCTTTAGCCTTAAGAACCCAATAAACTATTCTTGCTCTCCATCTCTCTAAAGTCTGTACTACATTCTACTATACTTTCCTTCATAATAACTCTAGCTCTTTAACATTCTATTCGAGTGGTGTCCTACCATTTCTTATAACTTTTCATACAACTACATTACTCACTAAATATTAGAAAACCACAACCTTAGGTACTCGCAAGTCGTATTTACTATACAAAATTTGCTTAACCAACAATCTTATTATATAGTTGCATCCAGTCACAATCCATCACGACTCTTATTACCATTATGCTCCGTCATCATTAACTATCACTACGAAGTCAACCTTTTCATCAACACGACACCTCAAACTCATGTATCCTCATCAAATTCAGAGGACTAACCCAATTTATACGCACTTTCTTACCAAAATACTTCAATTTCCTTCACCCAAGTATACTCATTGAAACCTTCCTTATCCATAAGTTTGTCATTCTGGTATCAATCCACTCATTTATGGCTTAAGATCAAATCACTAGTCCTCATACTACCCTTCTTCTTCTTAACAAACAAGATAGGAACACCCCAAGGGGAAGCATTAGGACGGATGAAACCTTTATCAAGAAGCCCTTGGATTTGATCTTTAAGCTCTCTCAATTCTGTTGGAGCCATACGATACGAAGGGATGGAAATGGGGCATGTGTCAGTTTCCAAGTCAATGTAGAAATTTATATCTCTATATCGAGGCATACCAGGCAAATCTGTAGGAAACACTTCCTTACAACTCAGATACCACATGAATAGACTCAATATAGGGAGACTCAACCTTAACACCCCGAACATGAACCAAATAAGCCAAACAACCCTGCCCAACCAGTTTCCTAGCCCGAATGGAGGATATGATCTTAGCTAGCTAGGCTTGTACACCCCTTCCCACTCTTATCTTTCCCTATCGGGGATCTTTAAAGTTACCGACTTAGTATTACAATTAAGCCTGGTATAATAAGGGGGACAGCCAAGTCATGCCGAAGATTATATCAAGTCAGTCATATCCAGCATAATCAAATCAATCCAAGTCTGAAAATCCCTAAACACAACAGGACAAACACGATATACAAGGGTGAATATGATTGACTCTTCAATTGGGGCAGAAACATGGATGGGGGCATCAAGTATATCACAAACCACATCAAATCCCAAGGCAATTGAACTAACAGGTACGAATAAGTAGAACCTAGATCACACAAAATAATAGCCAACCGAGCACAGACAAGAGTATCACTAGTGACCACTGCATCACACATCTTAAACTCGATCTTGCCCGAAAAAGCATATAACTGAGCCCTGTCATCTTGACGGGCAACCTCCTCGCCTAGCTGCACTACTCCTCTACCTGCATTACCATTTCCTCAGCCTCCATGACCTCGCTGATTTCCTCCTCATATGCCCAAGTTCTCCACAATTTTAACACACCTTAAACTTATATTTGATTGTTGAACACTGAATTAGATCGTGGGGGTTAGTTCGGGTACGATTCGTGGTCCATAATTGTGCTAGGGGAAAACAGGGGAGACAGGGCTGAGATTTTGTCTTGCCCTGTCCCGCTCTAGCGAGAGGAATCCCGCACTGGCGGTCTCGCGCTAGCAAGATTATCCCGCCCTAGCGGCTCCGACGAAAACAGAACCCCTGCCAACAATTTATGGCATTCCTCTCTTTTCTATATTTCCCCTAGATTTCCCCGCTATAACTAGGCATTTAAGAAAATCCATTTAGCTAGGACAATCATTGTCTACCCCCCGGTCAACCCAACAAAGTACGCACTTTAGAATCTTTTTACATCGTTTCAACACTACCACACACATATCCCCAGGATATACCCAGACTCTCACACGGTTATTAGTTGGTCGCAACGCATGTCCATATTTCTCGCTTACGAACCACATCGTAATTTATCTAGACCCTTGTACCTAATCTCGTGATGACTTTTTCTTCATAACAAGTTTCACGACATTCAAACAGTTTCAACTTGTAGACAAGTCCAAATTCGTTAATTAGTTCGTTCCATAGACGACCATTACTGATAATATATGCCTTATACAGCCCCCAAGGCCAAATACCAATTGGAACCTTCTCAGTTCCAATTAATTTGCTTGTGTCCCTTCAGCCGGGACTACGACGTCTAGTTCATTTCGTTAAGATACCAATTGAAATCGAGAGATACCAATTGGACTCAACTCATACCACAAGCGATAATAATAGCTAGCGAGCCCCTCAAAACTGCTAATTTCAATCATAGAACTTGGTCAAACCCAATTCTTAACCGCCTCAACCTTTAACTGGTGGTAACCAGACCTTAAATCAATCTTAGAGAAAACCGATGCACCTTGCAATTGGTCAAAAAGGTCATCTATCTGAGGCAACAAATATTTGTTCTGAATGGTGACCCTATTCAACTGTCAGTAGTCTATACACATCCTCTCTTGCTAGTGATGGTGTTACCGATGTTGTTGCTCTAGCTCGGACCATAGAGTGAAGGAGGAAAGATACCAATTTGTATCACCCAGATACCAATTGGATTCAAGTCATAGCACGAAGGAGTAGAAAGAAGTGAGTTTTTCCAAAAGTCCTATAGCCTCTGGAAGAAAAGTATGGACGTCATCATACCATTCCGTAAGACTCTACTAAATTCGTTTTGATACAATGAGATAACCGAACCTAGGGCTCTGATACCAACTTTCTCATGACCTAGATCGTCGTGATTGGCACTCACACTAACCCTCCAGTGGGAGAACTATTACTACAACCCAGACTAAACAACTTAATGAAAACTAAAGCATTTAAAGATACAAAACTAGGTTTAAATGACTAAAAAATTATGGAGTTCCCATAAACTCCCCAAGTTTTAAATAAATAACTTAACCAAACTAATGCGGAAGAATAACCCCTAGAACCTGAAATTCATTGTACCAAAACTCTACTAACGACAAGTCTAAGAACAAGGGGTACAACCCCGAAGCTAAACAAAACACCTTAAACAAATAGTCTAAGTCCGAAAAGGGTGGACTTAAACAAGAAAGATTCATGGCATCCTAAAAGAACTGGCTTACTCTTGAATTCAATCACGCTCAATAGTCACCTAGTTGAGGTCTATCAATAGCCTCCTAAAGATGCCCTGTACTCAACAAAGAACAAGCAAGTGCAGTATCAGTACACAACCACAGTGTACTGGTAGGATCACGCGGCTATCCCTATAAGTGAAACACATGCAAGTAACCACAACATTATAAAACAGACATATACCGAGCATATACAATATTAGTCATCTTTTTAGGATCAATGTAGCATCACACGTTCTCAATAATACACATTGGTTATCAATTTAGAGAAACATACAGTCTTTCACTATAAATCATCAACAGATATGAACGTAATCATCACAAGTAGATACACAACACAATTCAATGGTCCTCTCACGGAACCCAATTCAATGGTCCTCTCATGGAACCCACACTCAAACTGATAGCATACCGGAACATGGTACCCGATCCAATATCTATGCCGAAACGTGGCAACCGATCCCATATTTATGCAGAAATGTGGCAATCGATCCCATGTTTATGTCTGAACGTGGCAACCGATCCATTCAACAAACTACAATCACAATCACAATGTATATTCTCACAATCATACAACAAGAGGTGATTCATGACATGCAATTATTCAATTATCCTCATTTATGATTAGGGTGATCAATAATGCAACATTCACATACATACATACATTATAATGAGCAATTACAAACATAGATCACACCAACATGAAATCACAACCATCACCTACCTCGAATCCAAGCTTGAATCCCCTAAGGCACTTGAAACTTCCCTTTTTGGATCCTTCCCGCTTATTTGTGGTCTAAAAACATACAAATAATGCAAGGATCAACAAATGAGGCCTAATTACCCGAATTATAATCAATAATTATCAATCCTAGGTCAAACCCTTGATCCTCATACCCAGATTAGGGTTTCTTTCACCATAAATCACATATCAAAACCCTCCCCCATCGATAATTACCCATGAATTTATATTCAACTGATCGAAAAATGGATTCGGGGAGTTAAAACCTTACCTTTAGCCTCAAGAATGGTGGGAAATTGTCAAGAAAGCACTTAGGGTCGTTCCTTAGCTCTCAAAGTCGAAAAGTGCAGAATAAAACATTTTTGGGGTTTTATTTCCGACTTAAGTAGCGTCTGTCCCGCTACGGCGTGACCCAACCCGCTACAGCGTCCTCGCCCTGGCGGCACTATCCCTCTCAAGCGGTTTGCAAGAAACTGTGAGCAAATTTAAGAATTCCAAACTCCCTTTTCACAATACACCTTCATCCCATGACACTCAGAAAATACCCGATCACGCTAAGATCAGTTTTGGGAGTTCTACTCACCCGAATTCAACTCCGTAAAGTTGTACGGGTTCCTTAACATATTAGCTATCCACTCATATAATCAAATTCATTAATAGATCTCTCATTGGTTACAAAATTTCCCTAGACCTCACTAACTTCGATTTCATCCAAATCAGTACTAGGCTAGAGAATCTCAAGTTACTACGAAAAAGTTTTCTGGCCCCAATTCTTTCCCCATTGGATTTTCCATAATGACGGCAATCAGATCGTTACACTTGCTAGTAGCTTCCATCATTTTACACTTACCTCCAGAAGTTAACTCTTCAAAACCACGGATCATTCCTACGGCTCGTATACTATCCTACGGCTCGTAGGTCGAGTAGTCAAACAACAAAAATCACGGTTGCTGCATGTTTTAGTACCAACTGCTCCAAAAAACTATTTCCTTCTGAATCCAAGCAAATTAACCATCACATCTACTAACAAATGCTTAAGACACATACAAAATCCCAAGTTTAAGGCATTAAAAATACCATAAATTCACGGTACATCAACACCCTCAAATTAAAATCATTTCTTGTCCTCAATTGACACAACAAATTCAAACGACACTATTTATTCTAAATGACACTATGCAGAAGCAACTCAAAAACTCAAGCTATGATCAGCACATTGCAATTATTATGTTAAAAATCAACCTCCATTTATAAATGTTCAGCACAGTGCAATTATTATGTTCAACAGCAAACCAACACATGTAGATAAATATATAACATAGATGTACAAATAGAGACATTCACACACATATAATAATTATCAAGATACTAATTCTTCAATAATGTAACTTGTGCCCTCGCCGCAAAGAAATTCCTTCGCACAAAATTTGAATTATAGTTCAAATTTAGGGACTCAGTATATGCTCACGCTCAGAATCAAATTCAACACAGTACATGCACAATACCATACGTTTGGCCTTATTTTCTACACTTCCATTTCAAACCGTTAGATTAGGATCACTATAGGACTTTCTTAGCTTGTAACATATGCTAAGGTCATGTATGATCTATTTAGAATTTAAGTGACTTATCTTCCCTCCTTTACATTACATCGGCTATTTTTCTCTTTTACAACTAATCCTGACATCGTCTTACTTTTTTCTTTTCTTAGTATTATTTATTGAAGCTCGGGTGTGACTTTGACTTGATTTTCTTGCTTGATTCAACTTTTCTTTATTTTTTTTTTCATTTGAGCCTTTCATTCTTTTATCTTTATATTTAGTCACACTGATACGCTTAAATTACACTTTCCTAAAGAAGCATAAGCGATCGTTATCAAGTAAAGAACCCAACTTGTAGGTTGGGGTCGATCCCACGAGGAAAATGGCTTAGACTTTACTTTAACCAACAATTATATTCAATTAGTCAAATTACTTCCAGAAGCAAGAAATAAAAGGGGGGGGGGGGGGCGTTTGTGAAACAAATTGTAAGAATTCAATAAATAATTAGTAATCAAAAGTCAGTTTTGGTTATTATCAAGATGAGAGAAATAACTAGGGTATATGTGTTCCCCACAAGCTCATAACGCAATAATCCTAGTAATTGCAATCATTTCCTAGTGCACTACATGTAAAGTGATAAGTTAGGTATCTTTAAATCCTTAGTCCGGCATCTAGAGAATTTCACCCCGCACCTTGGTCCGGCTACGTGTGTATAATTTACTAACCCTTACTTTTACCTCATATTAGACATCATAATCGATGTTTGGCTTAGTTATTACTTCGCACCAATCGACACTAGTCTATTAGATAGTATCACACTAAATCTATGTTGATAATTCTTTTCTTGTTGATTATCTCCTTGGTCCGGCAAGTAGCAACAAGGCGAGTTCTAACGTTTGCAACCGCTAAAAAGACTTTAAAACGAAAGAATTATCAATGCATGCACCACACTATTAAAGAATTGCTTATTTACTATTCATACTTTGTTAATCACTCATGGTTCCCACAACCCTAGTTGTGGAGTTTAGTTACCCATAATCATATGAACATAATTCATTGTTTTAGATGAAAGAATTATGAACTTACGTAAGAAGAATAATAAACCCAGAAATTCAACTTGAATTGCAACACAAAAATCTTCTAAACGAACTTAGGAAATTAAAAATTACTAAAGTTGCAAGTTAATCTCCCAAGTCAAGAACTAGAATAGAACAATAATGTCTAACCCCCAAAAACGAAGTTTACATGCCCTATTTATAGAAAACAAGTCCTAAATTAAAAGGGAAACAAAATAAGGAAAGTTTGTTGCAGGCACGCGTCTTCATTCCACGAGACTGACTCACGAACCGTCAATGGATCTACGGTCCGTGAGTCCCTTCCGTCAGCCAAGACTTGGAAAATATTTCAGCTTCCAAAAATCAGTTTCTCTTAAACAAACGACGGAACTACAGTACGGACCGTAGATCGATCTACGGTCCGTCAATCCCTCTCCGTAGCTCCATACTTAGACTCTTCAAAAATCAGGTACTAGAACCCTCGCAGTATCAATCTACGGATCAACAGTACGGTCCGTAGATCAATCTACGGACCGTCAATGGTCACCGTGGTTCCACACTTGGTCAGATTTCCCTAATTTTCCTTCCATGCCTTGGTTGCTGATCTACGACCACCATCTACGGAGCGTCAATGGACCTACGGTCCGTAGATCACCTATGTAGATTCCCTTTTATGCATTTCTTTCAATTGTCTCTTTAATTCCGTGCCTAAACATCTTTCCTGCAAAATATGATAAAAACACATAAAAACCAATACAAAAAGGCCCTAGACACACACAACTTGTAAGTGAAATGTATTAGAAATATCGTAAACTCACGGTATATCACACACCATCTCAGACATTTTTCTTCTTTTCTCTACACACAATTCTTTTGATACCCCTTTCTTTTCTTGTTTTCCTCCATAATAGCCACCCTCAACTTAGGTTTTTAACATGAGTTGAGGTGCACAATTTCCTAGGAAGGACCAGTGCCAAAACAAAGGGGAACAACTTTGGAGTATCCACCCTCAACTTAGGTTGTTAGCCTGAGTTGACGTACATAATGTCCAAGGAGGGACCATGGCCAAAACAAAGTTCAACGATTTACTCAGGGAAGGTGAACTGAAAAAATAGTCTTCTTTAAGCTCAATGATATGGCTAGAAAACATGTCATTAAGATGCATTTTTTTTAATTCTGAAAATGGTCAAATATAACTGGAACATGAAGAAAGAATAAGAGAAAGCCCAATAAACATGAAATACAATGTCTTTAATCTCTTTTATGCTGGAAGTTGTATAAACCATAAATGAAATTATTAACCACATCATTCTTCTTAATTCTCTCGTTGACTTCTTCGATGCATCGAGACTACTGGACGTGCTCAATCTTCACATGGATCCTCTTTCTTAAGATCTTGTTACGAACCTTCTTGTTGACTTCGACACCAATGACGCGTTTGGTAACATTTCAAACATGACTAGTACGTTCATGATAGAACTTATGAGGCATTCTATAATCTATTTTGTGAACTATTTCTCTAATGAATTTTTCTATTTCAGAGAAAACTAATATACAAAAGTGGGCAAGAAAAATGAATTGTTAGATGTAGGGGTGCGTATAGGTCGGTTCAGTTCAGTTTTATGTATTATTGGTTCGATTTATCAATTTTTGGTTTGTAAATACGTCAAACCGATAACCAAATCAATAACATATTTCTTATCAATTTTTGGTTAATCGGTTTATGGTACTTAACGGTTCAGTTTTTGGTTTAACCAATAAGATAATACTCATATATATTAATATACACGATAAGAAAATTTTCATATAAACCATATGATTTTTCCAACATTTAGCATGAAAGTAATAATCATAAAAGTAACAATCATTTTTTCTTGCAAGTTTAGACACTAGACACATTCAAAAGAAAAAGTTCGAATGTAACAATCGTTTTTCAGCAAGTCTAGGCAATTGACACATTCAAGTTAGAAGTGTGCTTGCAATTACAGAATGAAACAATAATTAGGGTTTTAAGTAATACTGAGATTAAAGTAACAAGGTTTGTAAAATGTTATATAATTAGGGTTTATTGGTTTAAGGATAAAATAGTAAATTTAGTATAGTTTTATCGGGTTATCGATTTAAACGAAAATCGTAAAATCAAAAACCGAACCAGTAACTCAATAAAAATTTTATGAAACCGCTTAAAAACCGTTAGCCCAATAACCCAATATCAATAAACCAATAGTGTTTTTTCGGTTCGATTTATTGGTTATATTGGTTTTTGCACACCCCTAGTTAGATGAACGTGGATTTTGTTAGGTTTATATGTTTTAGTTTTAAAAAATCTATCACACTCATTCTTGAAACCGCTTTAAATTTCTATCTTGTTTTTTAAATTGTAATTTATTATTTAATATAAATAAAGATAAATAATAATTAATAATTACTTAATTGATATTTTAAAAGTTAAAAAATAGAGATTAATTGTGGCGCTGACACGTAGGCACTATCACCTCTTTTTTTAAATTATTATTTATTATTATTTAATATAATTACAGATAATTAATTATTAAAAAATTAAAACAATTCACATTTAAAACAATTTTTGTGAAAACCAACAATGAATTCAATTCAAATTCATTGTTATCCAAATTATTAATATATTATTATATTCAAAAGAAATATGAAATTATTTAGTTGGTGTAATACCCCATTTTAACTCGAGGTATAAATGGTGTACAACATATTGGTGAATCTTAATATTATTTTTAAGAGTCATCACCTAATTATGTTAAAGGTGAATTAGGACACCTATTTTGCTAAAAGTTATGCTAAATTAACTCTATATTAAAGTCTACTTAACCTTATGTAATTCTAGGTAATGGTTCTAATTTATCCTAAAGGGAAGGGGTAAGACATCCTATAAGATCTGTTAAAAAAAGTTAACCGGCCAAACAGATTAATTAATTTTAAAAGAAAGTGAGTGCTAAAAGAATTTGAAAAGTCAAGTAAGTAAGTTGGAAAACATTTTAACATTTGAAAACTCTTCTGTATTTATAGTAGATTAAAAAAAGGTCTTGCTTAACGAAATCAATTTGCCGCTCATGGAGATGAGTATATTTTAAAAATTGATATTTGNTAACACAATATTCAAAACACATAAGCAAGTTAAAACAAATAAATGCTAAATAATAATAATAATAATAATAATATTATGAGAGGCAATATAAGCGACGTCAAATGAGTTTTACTTGCTTTCGTTGCCATTCGGGTAGTCTAAGATATAGTGAAGACTCCATAAGTGTGTATGCCGGAATAGAGTTCATGAAACTCTATTTTTGCGAGAGTCCTTAATTAGGACTCCAGTTTTGCTCCAAAGTTAATGCAAGTAAAGAGAACGTAAAAAGAGATTAGTAAGACCAAAGATATCGACTAAATTAGATATATAACCAAATAAAGATACTATCTTGAACACAATATATGCAACTATCGGACGAGATACCCTTTTTGCCATGGATAACTTTTGAACTAAGTTCGTGTATTTTGAGCTCGAGCGAGATTGAATCAAATCACACCCTTTCAAAAAAAATTGTAATGACCCTAAAGGTCATTTTTGGAATTTTTCATAAAATGACCGTTTTACCCCTCCCGATAGTTGCCCCGAGTCCTAATTGTTGTATTTTAGAAATTTGTTTGAAGGAAAATTGATGAAAAGTTGAGTTTTTGGAAAGTTGAGTTTTTAAGAGTTAAAGTTTGGTTAAAAGTGCTATTTCGAGTCATTTGGAGTTTCGAGACTCGAATTGGATTTCCGTCGATTCTAGCGGTTTTAGAATGTCGAAACGGGTCTATGAAAATTTACGGAGTCGAATTTGGAGTTAAAACGAAGATTTGAGGTCCTAAGTTGCTAAAATTGTGAAATTTTGATCAAGAGTTGACTTTGGTCAACAAATGAGGTTCGGTGCTCGAAATGGAATTTCGAGCGCACCGTTGGATTCAGGAGGTGATTCTAAGCCTAGAATGAGTCTTGGTTGAATTTTTAGAGGCCCCAAGTGCGTTTCGAGTTTTTGAGCCTAAAGTTAGTTTCTTGACGCCTTATCGGATACCGGGTCAAAGAGATCTCAAATTCAAATTCCGACGATTTCATTGAGTCCGAAATGTCATTTTCAAGCTAGTAGCATATTTGGTTTGTGTTCGGGAAGTGTCAAATGAGTTTTGAGTGAGCTTTTAAGCTTCTTGGATGTTTTGACACTATTTCAGCAAATTGTGGCAACTAAAGGGTTCATTATTAGTTTTAAAGGTCAAAAAAATTTTCCGAAGGTTCTGAAATTTTGAGCATGAATTATAGGACTTATCTGCAAATTTTGGTGCATTTTCGCTAACCCGAGATTGGACTTTTATCGCAAATAAGAAATAATTGTTTACCGAGTAGAAATGATATTTGACTAGGCAAACGAGCATGAAATTGATCTCCGATTGAACGACCAGGTCCGTATCATTATTTAAGACATTTACAAAAAAGAATCGGGTCATTTCACTATCGTATGAGGAAATTACGGCCTTTTTAGTGAAAGATTAACTGCTGTTTTTCTGGTGCATAACAGCCATGTACTGTTATTAAAATCTCAGACTGTGTTCATTTGGTATTTTGAGCATATCAGGAGTTCTAGAGATTGGAATGGAGTGATTCTTACGGGTTTCTTCTTGAATTAATATGAGGGTTAGTATTCAATCTTCAATTCGACATTTTCTCATAATTTCTTTATCTGGTTTTTTTTCTTTTTTCCCTATCCGTAAATCTGTTGGGAAAAATTGGGATTTTATCGATTTGGACTCCCTTTTTGATGAAAAAGGTATATTTACGATCCTTATGTTATGGGTAAACTGATTTTAACATAAAATTATTGATTCATCGATTATTTTCATCATA
>NC_064282.1:81511791-81513663 GCF_019186545.1 Solanum stenotomum | reverse complement strand
GTATTGATTTATATTAAAAATTAAAAGTGAGTATTTGCGTTAAATTTAGATAGCCTAGATGATAAGAAAAAATAAATAAGTAGTGTTATTTAATTTGATTGAATGTTTAAGAAAGAAAATCAAAGAACTTTCGTCAATTTATTTTCATGCAAAAATACAGAGAAATATCAAAAAATAATATTATTGTTTGAAAATTTTTATGTTCGTTCGCGAATGTTTAATTAACAGGCACACGTCTATTTTTTTAAATAAGAAATTGCAATTGAAGAACATAAATAAAAACAAATCATAAAAATTAAGGTTGTCTAAAAAATTATATATTTTAGTATGCATGATTTATAAAAATATTATTATTTTTAAATTATTATATTTATCGATAGTTAAACTCAAAATAATTACTTACTTATATTTTAAAATATTAGATGTTTTTAATAATGTGTGAAAATATTTTAATATGTAGTATTTTATTAATCGGATAGCATTTCCTTATTCTTCCTCTAAATTATTTAAATTATAGTCCATTCTATTCCAATTTATTTCAATTCTAGCCCTCTTTCTATGCAATTCTCTTTTGATTTTAGCCTCTAATGTCAATTTAGTCGCAATTTTAGCCCTTTTGCTCATTGCAATTATTTCAGATTTCAATCAAACTCATCCCTTTTAATCTTGACCACCCATCTCACTCCAAGTTAATCTCAACCTTACATCTATTTTAAATCAACGGTCAAGATCTATTTTCCTATTTTAATCTACCAAAAGGAACCAACCCTAAACTAATTCATTCTTCATCTCTTTCTCCTTACCGCCACCCAGCCTCCTCCTCTCTCTCATTCTCCATTCATATCCGGCGAGAAGCAGCAGCTGTAACCAGCAGCCCCGGCGTCGTCCTCTCTTTTTCTCCCCTTCCCGTCGCCTCTTTCTCTCTTCTCCTCCGTCGACGACAACCAGCAGCTCTAACCGGCGAGCAAAACAACTAGCAACTAGGCGAGCTAGCGCAGGCAGCAGCTCCGGCAGGCGACCTCTGATCAATGAGCATCCACCAGAGATTCCACGGCGAAGCAGCAGTGCCAGTGTGACCAGCAACTCCGGCCAGCGAGCCACTGCGAAGCTTCAGCGCCGGCGAGCAACAACAACACCAGCGAACGCCAGCAACTCCAGCACCACCAGTCACCTATTTCTCCGGCGAAAACGACAATCACTTTGCATAATTTGGATTTCTTAAGATGGATCTTAACTGATCCATCCCAGGTACAAATTCCTTTACTTTAATTTTAAGCATGTCACTGGGAATATTGTAAAATGTGAGATAGTTGCACCTTTTCGTTTTAGATTTCGAATTCTTACTATATGTGTGGGCTGCCTGTTCTTGGAAATTATGTGTGTGTGACCCTTAGTTTATAATCAATTATCTAGCATGCTATGGTGTTTGTTTATGTTGAAATATTCGCCTATGTTGGTGTTCATCTTGAGGTTTGGAATAATTTGTGAATTCTTGACTGTCTGTATCAGTGATTGTTTATCAAGTTCAGTCTTGATTGAGAACCAACCCGTTATTTTTAAATCTGCTCCTAACATTCTTTTTACCTTACTGAATCCAATGTAAAATATGTCCTAATTAATGCTTTAAATTGATCCTTCAGCTATATATATTTCGTATCAATTTCTGATTTATTTGATTGTATTAGATTATTATAAAATGTGAGCATAAATCTGAATGTAATTCCCACTTCCTTAAATAATTATGTCTATTGGGATTTTAGGACTAGTTTGAATTTGTGATTTTAAGACTAATTTGAATTTTGAATTTAGGACTAGTTTGAATTATTATTGAAGTTGAACTTACAATTTGAACATAAACTTGAACTTGAACTT
>NC_064282.1:81488560-81508532 GCF_019186545.1 Solanum stenotomum | reverse complement strand
AGCATAAGTACCAACACTAGTTGATCCTATTGATGACAAAATTGATTTTCTTGCAAGATCGATTTGTGTCTATCTAATGTTGACACTTAGCTTTAAATTTAGAAATAATATATTTGTTAAGCATGAGTATCAACACTAGTTGATCCTATTGATGACAAAATTGATTTTCTTGCAAGATCAATTTGTGTCTATCTAGTGTTGACACTTAGCTTTAAATTTAAATAAGTTAAATTAAAAAAAAATGGTTTTGTTGATGGATTTAGTTGTTGGAATTAAGTCAAAACTAAACTAGTTAAAGTTAAAAAGTTGTTAAGTTGTTTAAATAAGTTAAATTAATTAATGTGGTTTAATTGGTGGATTTAGTGTTGTATTAAGTCAAAACTAAATTAGTTAAAGTTGTTAAGCTGTTTAAATAAGTTAAATTAAATAATGTGGTTTTGTTGATGGATTTAGTTGTTGGAATTAAGTCAAAACTAAACTAATTCAAGTTATAAAGTTGTTAAGTTGTTTAAATAAGTCAAATTAAATAATGTGATTTTGTTGATGGATTTAGTTGTTGGAATTAAGTCAAAACTAAACTAGTTAAAGTTGTTAAGTTGTTTAAATAATGTGGTTTTGTTGATGAATTTAGCTGTTGGAATTAAGTTAAAACTAAACTAGTTCAAGTTAAAAAGTTGTTAAGTTGTTTAAATAAGTTAAATTAAATAATGTGGTTTAGTTGGTGGATTTAGTGTTGTATTAAGTCAAAACTAAACTAGTTAAAGTTGTTAAGTTGTTTAAATAAGTTAAATTAAATAATGTGGTTTTGTTGATGGATTTAGTTGTTGGAATTAAGTCAAAACTAATCTAGTTCAAGTTATAAAGTTGTTAAGTTGTTTAAATAAGTTAAATTAAATAATGTGGTTTTGTCAATACTAAACTAGTTTTAGGACTACTACTAGTAAAATTATTATTAAATTTTATTTATAATATAATTGAATATCTATATTTTTGTAGATGGATCATCGTTTGTGGATGTATAATATGCATTATGAAACTGGTGTTGGTTTGACGGTATTGGATCGTCACGTCAAGCTGAGGCACTTGACGGTGTTCAGATTGCTGCTATGTCGGATCAAATAGCTAAACTTACAGTGGCACTAGCAGAGTCGGAGTGGAAAAGAGTAGCTGAACAACAAAGCATGAGTGAGACCGTTCAGCAAATCAAAGAACAAGTGATGAACCTCGCTCGTCGACCTACTACTTCGGCTCCCGATGACACCGACGACGAGAGTAATGAGGATGATTATGTAGATCTCACTCCCTAGTTTAGATCTCTGGACATTTATGAACTTTTTGAAATTTTAAAATGAATTTTAAAAGACTTTATAAGTCTTTAATTTATGATTTAGATACTTTTGAATGTTATTTTAAGTTTGTTGTTTTATGTTTTGTTTAGATTGTTTATAATTGTGTGTGTTTGATTGGGCTGAATAGTGTAGAATTGAATTGAATTGCATTTGCAGGTGGGCAGCAGAAGCTGCAAGCTGCTACTCTAAAAAATATTGCAGAAAAAGCGACGGACGGCGTGGTTTAGTCCGTCGCTTTTTTGGGCTTTAATTTTTTTAAAAACCCAGAAAAGCGACGGACAGCGTGGTTTTGTCCGTCGCTTTTTTGGGTTTTTAAAAATAAAATTTCCAGAAAAGAGACGGACAGTGTCCTTTTATCCGTCACTTTTCTGGGATTTTCAAAAAATAAATTTCCAAAAAAGCGACGGACTGCGTCGCCCTTTAGAAATTAAAAAAATGAAAATTAAAATAAAGCGACACAGTCCGTCGCTTTTTTAAAAAATATTCAAAAAAAGAAGTAAAAAAGTGACTCAGTCCGTTGCTAAAAGAGACGCAGTCCGTTGCTTTTTTAGCGACGCAGTCTGTCGCTTTTTTAAAAACGACGTTGTCCGTCGCTTTTTAGCGACGCAGCCCGTCGCTTTTTGAAAAGCGTCGAGCTAAAAAGTGACGGAAGTGACTGCGTCGCTTTTGACCAAAAAAGCGACGCAGTCCGTCGCTTTTGGCCGTCGGTTTTTGACAATTTTTTAGTAGTGGTTGAGCAAGAAGATGTGTTCTACAACTAGGAGGAAAAAGAGAGCATGGCCAAAGCTCCATATTCCTCCGTCATCGGAAGTCTAATGTATGCAATGGTATGCACTAGACCTGATATTGCTCACGCAATTGGTGTTGTCAACAGATTTCTCAACAATCTGGGAAAAGAGCATTGGGAAGCTGTGAAGTGGATACTCAGGTATCTTAGACGAAGCTTAGATGAATGCTTGTGTTTTGGAGCATCAGATCCAATCTTGAAGGGCTATACAGATGCTGATATGGCAGGTGACCTTGATAACAAGAAATCCACTACTGGATATTTGTTTACTTTTACAGGGGGAGCTATATCGCTGCAGTCAAAGTTGCAGAAGTGTGTTGCACTATCTACAACTGAAGCTGAGTATATTGCGGCTACTGAAGCCGGCAAGGAGATGATATGGCTCAAGCGATTTCTTCAAGAGCTTGGTTTTCATCAGATGGAGTATATTGTCTATTGTGACAGCCAGATGGCTATAGACTTGAGCAAGAACTCAATGTACCATGCAAGGACAAAACACATCTACGTCAGATATCATTGGATTTGTGAGGAAGTGGAGAGTGAATCATTTCACGTCAAAAATATTCACACAAGTAATTCTGCAGATATGTTGACCAAGACGATACCGAAAGACAAGTTCGAGTTATGCAAAGAACTTGTGGGTATGAGCTCTCTCTAAAGAAGAAAAAGATACCTCCTTCTGGTAAATGGGACTGGAGGGGGAGATTTATGGAGTCCATCCCATATTTTTTGGTCAACTTTTGTTACTCAATTGCTATAAGTAATTGTTAAAAAGGAATAGTGATAAGAGTTGAAAATAAAAGAATTGGTGGTTGGCAAATTGGTAAGATTTGCAACCCTTTGGACTTTGCTACATTTGCCTATGTCATTAGTGACATAGGCATGGTTTTCTCCTTCTATAAATAGAGCATTCTTGCTCATTTGTAGAATACACCAAGTTAGAGAAAAAAAAACATTTTGAGAGCAAAGTGAGGTATATCATAGACTATACAAGAAAAATAGTATGTGAAGAAAAATAAAATGTGAGCGATATTTTAGTAAGGTGAAAATCAAAAGATTGTTATTGTTTTTGAGTGTGTAGTAGTCACCTTGAGTATTGTATTCGTGAATACATGATGTAAAATTCCTTACTATATTCATATATGTTGCTCCTCTTGGCCCGTGGTTTTTCCCTTATTTAAAAAGGTTTCCACGTAAAATTCTTGGTGTCATTATTTTCTCATTTTATTTCTATCATTTGACCATATATATACTTGTGTTAGTCCGCGTTTTCCCAACATTGACCTCACAGAATTTCTGGGCATACACCTATAGCACACACGATTAACAAGGTGAGAACTTTACCAACAAAATATAATAGAAAAGAAAAATTTGATAACTAATCTTAGCGATGTTTCCAAGTTATAAATATCTAATAGCTCCTCAGTAGCGGCGCCAAAATTTGATCACACCCAAAACTCGTCTTTAAAAGGATAAGCGACTTTCATTCTGACCGGAGTCGATCCTACAAAGAACTATCAAAGCTTTCTTTTGTATCGCTAAGAATCTTCTAATAATCAATTTCTCCAGTTGATTCTTTTCGTTAAGAATTTAAACAAGAACTAAAATAAATGGAAATAATTGAACAAATAAGTAATGTATGATTTTGCTTCAAAAGGGAAACAACCTAGGATGATGATTTCACCCATTGTCGAAATAAACTCATAATATGCCCACTTTAATCTCGTCGAGTTATTCTCTATCGACCATGAACCTTTAGTCACTACAATTGTTTCTCAACATATAATAGTGATTTCCTAGCCTTATTCTCTCGAATGAACTCTAGTTACCAGATTACTCTGTTCAAATAGATTGCACCAAAGTTTTGCTATCTCTAACTTCCACTTTTAAATCTCGCTCATTAATCTCTTAATGCCTCGAAGAGGTGTTGTTCAACTTAAAACCAAATCTCACCATCTCTCTGAAGAATAGTATGTTACTGTTAATCAAGGGCCCTTCAATTAACTGCAAGAATACATAGGTGAACAAATAGATATAAAGTAAAACGACCTAATTATAGTAGAACAAAATCTCTAGTTCATCCAACAATGGGTTCCATCAACCATCCTATAAAATAATCTAGCACTTCAATGTTTCTTTTCAAATGGCGCGGAGTGGGCCTGATAGCGTGGCTGCTCCGTGCACGACCATTTATATGCTTCTCAACTTTTTTTTCTTAAATTTTTTTACTCCTTTAGCTCAATGACTCTCGGATGTGATCTTGATCATTCCAATGAGCTTCTACTCAGACTTCAAAGCTCCATATCAAGTCTATATTTGCTCCAAACATGCCTATTAGCTCTGAGAAATCTCTTATCCAATGAAACACACGTAATAAACACATAACAATTCTAATAAAGATAAGTGATTGACAAAAGAAAACATATGAGGCCTTCATAACAATGAAATGTATGCATTTTATGCCGAATATCATTTGTCTAATTGTTTTTCTTCCTCTTCTTTAAATCTTGACAATCTCGAGCTTTACTACAATTGTATCAATTTCTTTTGAACCTTTTCTTGTTCTTCTTTTTCATTTGTCTAGAAGATTTCATTCTTTTCTCAATATTAGGAGAAACATTCTTAATAAGATTTGCTCCCATCATTACTGATTTCTTACTCAATTTTTGTCCACCTCTATATTGAGATGAATCATAAGATCTACCAAATCTAAAAATTGATTTTCAAGCATTTCTTCTTCAAGAACACGAGGATTTTTACTCGTACATCAATCAAAAGAGCACCAGTTGCTACCAACATTTAAAGTTCACATAAAAAAATATCTCTAATTTCTCTATGGATTTCATTGAAGAAGCAACAATTGAATAGCTTGATAATGCAATATTGATTGTTGTTGGTACAACACCATTCACAATCAATTAAATTTGTTGTTCAGTTTTGTTTATCATTTTTCTGTCAATCTTTGACACACAAATTAGTAGTATAAAATACTAATAATAAAGATTTGATCTGTATTAACCCCGTTTCTAGTTTAGGGATGAAGTTTAATTTTTACATTTTTCAAATTGCTAACTTTGTTATTCTTGATGAAGCTTTTATATTCTTCAAATTAGAGTAACAGAGTGTTTAATAAAAAATGCTGAGGTATTTATACTCTTCGAACCAAATACACAATCTAATTTACTCGATGAAGTTTTTGTGTTTTTCAAACTGAGGGAGTAGACAAAAGTTTGAGTCTTCACAATTCAGACACTATACAAATATATTAAGTATTTAAGTTCGTTAAAATTATTTAAATAAAATTTATATTCAAACATAAAACTATAATAATAAGTTCACCACAACTTATAAACAACAAAATGAAGTTCAAATAGTTTCTGAAAAATAGTAAACCAACAAGAAAGAGATGAAGATATAATTAAGAATTAAGTTCATTGTTTTCACTGAGTGTCTTTAAGAAAATTACTACCCTTAAATATATGAGGTTAAGTAATATATCATCCTAGGCAGGGGCAGACCTAGGTGTCACGGAAGGGGGTTCAACCGAACCCCTTCGATTAAAAATTTACATTGTATATATAAGGTTAAAATTGTTATTTATGAGTATATATATTAAAATGAACCCCATCAACACAACTGTGACGCGTAGCTCAGTGGTCAAGGGGGTTCAGAATGACTCCAAGGTTCCAAGTTTAATACTTGCCAACTTTTAGTTGTAAGTTTCTGAAAGAGTTGGTTTGGTTCTTGTGGAATCAAACTCAATGAAAGATGAATTAATATGAAAATTTGGTAGGAAGATAATTAGTGCAAAATAAAAGTCAAGATAGTATCTTGGTAGGTGAAATTTCGGTAAACCATAAAATGGTTTCACATGTTTAACCTTGACATTTTTGACACAGAGTGATGTCATGGATGACATCAATAGGAAGAATTCATTCCTATAAATAGGTGGCTCTTAGTTCATTTTCAAATCATCCTCTCAATTTTCTTCTCACCTTCTAAGGCATTTGATGTTCTCTCTCTTGTAGTATTTCACTTGTATTCTTTGTAGAGTGAAATAAATATTGGTGCAGTAGTTCTTTGGTGGACGTAAGATCATTTTGATCCGAACCATGTTAAATATTGTTGTTCTTCCGTGTTCTTTATTTTCACATTTTCACTAACAATCGATAGCAGAGCCAAGGTTTTGTTTAAGTATGCTCTGTGGTTGCAGCATAGTCTGAATTCTACATCATAAAATAATTACTTTGGTTTTCTGTATTTCAAAATACATTGTAGTAGAAAAGGAAGAACAAGTAAAGATAAGTTCCATGAAGTTTGAAATTGATAGATATAGTGGGCTCAACAACTTCAATATCTGGAAGATCCAGATGATGGCATTACTGTGGAGGGAAGGTTCGATCCATGCAATTGACGAAAAGTATCCCGATAACACATCGGATTCCGACAAGGAGAAGATTGAAGGAGATGCATTAAGTGTAATACAACTGTCCCTTGCACCTAACGTACTTTGTGAAGTGAGTACAAGTACCGATGAGACGGCCAAAGAGTTATGGAAAAGGTTGGAAGGGCTTTACCAAGACCGGTCAGTGACAACAAGGATGTTGTTACAACGGTGTCTTCACACATTTAAGATGGATTCATGTACTTTGTTGCAAGACCATCTAGATGCATTCAACAAACTTGTGATGGACTTTCAAACTGCTGGAATTAAAAAGGATGAGGAGACGCTAGCATGTGCTTTGCTATTTTCATTGACTTCAAAATATTGTGATAGACTACATCCATTCAGATTTATGGGGTCCCTCTAAGCTTCCATCGAATGGAGGAAAGCGGTATCTTCTCACAGTCATTGATGATTTTTCACGAAAGGTTTGGGTGGTTTTTCTTGAAGGCAAAACGTGATGCTTTTGAAGCATTTAAAGAGTGGAAAATTTTGGTTGAAAATCAAATGGAGAGAAAAATCAAGTATCTTCGCACAGACAATGGCTTGGAGTTTTACAGTGAAGAGTTCAATGATTTCTGCAAGGTTTATGGGATCGCAATACATAAGACGATCAGGCACACACTATAGCAGAATGGAGTTGCCGAGAGACAGAACTCTTCTTAAAAAGGCTCATTGTATGCTCTTACAAGCCAGAATGTCCAAAGTATTTTGGGTTGAAGCAGGTCATACTGCTTCTCATATTGTCTATCGATCTCTAGCATCAACGATTGACTTTAAGACTCCGAATGAGGTCTGGTCAGGTGAACCCTCTAACTATTCATACTTGCGAATATTTGGGTGTCCAACTTATTATCATGTTAATGAAGGAAAGATTGAACCAAGGGCTAAGAAAGCCATATTCGTAAGGTATGTAGATGGAGTAAAAGGGTACAAACTTTGGTGTTTATCCTTACTCAAATTTGTAGTTAGTAGAGATGTTACCTTTGATGAGTCCTCTATACTTGATCCTCGTAAAGTTTCTGTGGAGTTATCAAGAAACGAGAACAACGAGAAGAGACAACTTGATTTAGAGCTTCAACAACTTGACGTCAAAACTGTTTTCTTACATGGTGATCTAGAAGAGACAATTTATATGGATCTGCCTGAAGGTTTCTTAACTGAAGGAAAAAAAGATCATGTATGCTAACTGAAGAAGTCTTTGTATGGTTTAAAGTAATCCCATAGACAGTGGTACAAGAAGTTTGATGCATTCATGACTACACATGGATTTTCGAGGACTGCATTTGATAGCTGTGTGTATCACAAGAAGATGTCTAGTAACTCTGTGATTTATCTATTGTTGTATGTTGATGGTATGCTTATTGCTGCTAACAACATCACAGAGATAAATATTTTGAAGAAACTGTTGAGCAAGGAATTTGACATGAAGGATTTGGGAGTTGCAAAGAAAATCCTTGGAATGGATATTTCAAGAGAAAATGGTGTTGTATATCTTTATCAAAATAGGTACATCGAAAAAGTTCTTGAGAGATTCAATATACATATGAGCAAGCCTGTAAGTACATTGTTAGCTTCTCA
The DNA here is from genome assembly GCF_019186545.1 of Solanum stenotomum. Classification (NCBI taxonomy): domain Eukaryota; kingdom Viridiplantae; phylum Streptophyta; class Magnoliopsida; order Solanales; family Solanaceae; genus Solanum; species Solanum stenotomum. Next base: position 81,500,371 of record NC_064282.1, on the reverse strand, counting down.
TTTCAAGCTTTCAGAGTTTCAAATACCCCAATCTATGGATAAGGTGGAGCATATGTCAAAGGTTCCTTATGAAAGCGCAGTTGGTAGCATTATGTATGCTATGGTGTGCACACATCCAGATATTGCTCAATCTATAAGTGTGGTAAGCAGGTACATGGCAAATCAAGGAAAAAGGCATTGGGAAAATATGAAGTGGATATTGAGATATCTCAAAGGAGCTCTTGATGTTAGCCTAATCTTCCAGAAAAGTGAAGGTATTTCAATTCTCGGCTATGTAGATTTTGAATATGCAGGGGATCTTGATAAAAGGAGGTCCACAACTGGATACATCTTTACAGTCGATTGTTGTTTTGTCTACAACAGAGGCAGAATATATGACAGCAACAGAGGTAGTGAAAAAAGCTATCTGGTTGAAAGGTTTTGTGGCAGAATTGAGTTTGATTCAGCTGGAATCAACTCTAAGATGTGATAGTCAAAGTGTTATTCATTTGATTAAAAATCAAAGATTTCATGAGCGCACCAAACACATTGATGTCAGATTCCATTTCATTCGAGATGTCGTAGAAGAGGGAGCTATCAAGGTTGAGAAGGTTATCACAGACGATAACGCTGCATATATGTTGACCAAGATAGTTCCGCTTGCCAAGTTTGCACACTGCAAGGACTTGGCTGGAGTATGCATCAATTGATGCAACTCTGAGAGAACAACTGCCAGGTGGAGCTAGTATGTTCAACAAAGGTTTGATTCTTCTTGTTTCTTACAACGGGATTACCCAGTAAGCTTAGAAGTTTTGGCTGAAGTTGTTTATACGCATGCTCGAAACGCAAACCTAGGTGGAGATTGAAAGAGTTGGTTTGGTTCTTGTGGAATCAAACTCAATGAAAGATGAAATAATTTTAAGATTTGGTAGGAAGATAATTAGTGTAAAATAAAAGTCAAGATAGTATCTTGGTAGGTGAAATTTAGGTAAATCATAAAATGGTGTCACGTGTTTAACCTTGACATTTTTGACACATAGTTATGTCATGAATGACAACAATAGGAAGAATTCATTCCTATAAATAGGGAGCTCTTAATTCATTTTCAAATCATCCTCTCACTTTCCTTCTGACCTTCTAAGGCATTTGATGTTCTCTCTTGTAGTATTTAACTGGTATTCTTTGTAGTATTTAACTGGTATTCTTTGTAGAGTGAAATAAATATTGGTGCAGTTATTCTTTGGTGGACGTAGGATCATTTTGATCCGAACCACGTTAAATATTGTTGTTCTTCCTTGTTCTTTATTTTCACGTTTCCGCTAACAGTTTCAATTTTGTCTTTTCCTAAAGCCCAGCCCATAACTTTCAAAAGGTTGTTTGATTTGATTTTACAAAGTTTATATCCCTACCAAAATCACTAAAGCTTATATGAAATTGAGTTGAAGCTTGATGAGAATTAACAAAAGTTGATATTCTCTCCGTTTCAATTTATGTGACATTTTCTGAATTTTAAGATTCAAACAAGTCTTTGTTTGACCTATGAATTTTTCATATATCTTTAAAATATTTTGAATTTTCAATTATTTTGACGTATAGTACTTTTTACATAGTTTATAAATAAATAAATTTTATTTTAAAATTTTGAAAATTTCATGTGCAAATTTCTGGTCAAACTAAAATTATTTGACTCTCAACAAATGAAAAGTGTCACATAAATTGGGACAGAGAGAGTATTAATTAATATAACTTCTTTTTTTCATAAATAATATTTATATAAATTATGTAAAAAATTTATATTATGAAGGATATAATATATAATAAGAATAGGCTCCTAGTAATAAATATATTTAAAATGTTAAAACAACAAAATTAATAGCGAGATTGGCCAAATTTATAAAAATTGATATTATTGTAGATTAACATTCTGTGTTTGGCTAACAAATTCAATTTTTTTTCTCTATCAAAATTAGAGATCAAATTTGTGCTTGGCCAAAATTTTCAAAAGTGCTTTTGGAGAAAGTTATGTTTCAGCTTTTGAAAAAGAGTTCCGCTACAACTCAAAAATAACTACTGTAATTTTTTAAAAGCACAATAGATTTAAAAAGGCTCGATGAAGCAAGACATAAGTAGGAAGAAATATTAAATGGAACTTGACAAAACGAGTTAAAATTAATCTTGTCTTTCGCCGCTACGCTCCTTTTAATCAACCATTTCACATTTTTACTTTTTATATTTGAACCCCCAGAATAAAAATCCTGTGTCTGTCACTGTTCTTAGGATGAAGTGATAAAATGATTAACTTCAGCCTAATAATAGTACCTCAAATTCGCTAAACTTTGAACGCACTTAAAATAGAAAATCACATTAGAGTTTTTCCAAGAAGGATGAGTTTTTAACTTCAAAATTTTAGTAATCAATTTTTCCTTTTTCGTATTTAATGTCTGAGGAAGAGTCAAATATTTATGGCCATAAAAAAGCTGCTTCACAAAGGAAGAAATGATCTAGAAAAAATGTTGCATTGATTAGGACCTATGTTGCACCTGCATTTCATATATATGACGTGTTGTTAGGACCGAAATAAATCAGGTGTCACGCGGAAGCTAGCAAAACAAACCTTGAAAGACCACAAGTAAGAAAACAAATGAGAAATATCCCAAAAGACACAAAAATTTAGCGTAGTTCGGTCAATCGACCTACATTCTCAAAGGAGATGAGCAATCCACTATAAATATGAAAGTACAAAATATATAGAGAGAAATAACCTCAACCAATTCACTCAGAATATAAGGAGGTTCACAAATTCTCCCCCATAACCCAAACTCTCAAAACCCTAGGACTACATTGTGAATGTTGATTAAGTTAGAAGGAACAAACATATATTTATAGAATCCTAAACTTTTTCTTACAAGAAAAAGACTAGCCAATCATAAAAAAAAAAAATTCTAAAAGAAAAATCTATTTATGATAAAAAAAAAAAAAAAAATTCAGGACAATTAATACCCAACATTGCACACACTTCTATCGTAGTCACAAATCAATGTACTGAAGAGATGCACCTCTTCAGCATGCATTGAACCCGAATTTCCCATATGCGGAAGTGCAGCACACACTTCTAATGTGATCAGTATCTAGTGTACTCAAGATATTTGTCTCTTCAATATGTGTTGCATCTGTGTTACGCACATGCACGTGTACTGTCTCATATGTGAGTACAAAATATTGGGTTAGAATTTTTCCAAAAACAATTTTTTTACCCATCATTCTTTATAGACGAAGTCAAAGCCGAGCGAGTGTCGAAGATAACATTGTCTTCTTCTCCACCCTTTAAGAATACGAGGAAGTGCTTCTATATTTAAATACTTTAAAGTTCCTTTCTCCCACCAATGCAGAAGTCCTCTTTCTAAATATGAAGTTTAATTTTTCACTTCTCCATTTTTCATTCAATTACAACGTTAGAACCCGACACTATCTGTGCTGGTGAGAGCCAAGATGTAGTAGATACACAATGGTATAATCGAGGTGTGCACAAATTATTCTGAATATCAACATTATCATAAAATGAAGTAATCTTTTTGTGGTTAGTCAGGCAGTTTGCTTAGTTGTTTGGCTCATCTTGGTACTGGCCAACTATATGTAAAGTAAAAACTATATGTAATTCTGGAAATTTTAACAGTGTGATTGTTTATGCATTTTGGTGAATATGATTCAAATATTATGTTGTTTATTATCTACCCTAACAACTCACTCCTGCGCATTGGATCTACGTGTTGGTGCCATTTTTCGTCTCAATTTGTTGATTAAAAATTTGAGTTGTGGGCAACTTGAAGAACTATCTAACTTTCAAATTGTCATGATCCTGACCCGTCATGGTTGGCACCCACACTACCGTCCCTCCTCCCGATGGGAGAACCAACTACCAACCTTAACTTAACCTATCAAACCATTTTAAGAAACAACTAATTATAATGATATCAAATGCTAGGAAACCAGTTTAAAGCAATTAAAGGATCAAGTTCCCATAAACTCAATCATTTAACAAAATCACTTGCGGAAATTAACTTTCTAGACCTTAAAGTCATGGTATTAAAACTCTAAAGTATCTAGAATAAGATGATGTAACCCCAACAAGAAAACATAAGTCGAAAATCTAAAATGTACGTGTCAGAAAAGATAAACAAACAAAAGTAGAATAATAAAAGATGACAAATGGTCAATGTGTATTAATTTAATCATCCGTTAATCATTAATTGTTCTAAATATCTACACTGTCCTAGCACTACGCTGCCATGTTCAGTTATTAGTTGAGAATAAAATCTAGTCCTTTGGACGGGAAAATAAGAAATTTGAAATGACCATTTTTATATATTCATTTGTAAATGGTCACCAGATTGTAATTCCTATATATCCTTTGGGACAAATGTAAAGAAAAATGTCGCACTTGATGATAGATTGAACTCATATATATGGAGGCAAAAAAAATGAAAAACACTCTTAAAAAGTACAATTAGAATGTACATCATGACCAAAACAACATAAAAAGAAAACTCAAAGTAGGAAGTATCTCCTTGTAGAGCACAATTGATTGATTCTTGAAATCTCTACTTCTTTTGGCTTGGCTTCCATACGAACCCGAAATCCGCAACAAATATATCCTTTATACTTTGCTAGGATGACAATCACTATAAAATATAGACGTGGCTTAGTAATAAGGGGGTGGTGGAGATGGAGTGGATGGAGAAGGAGATTGGAAGTTGTATGGAGGAGGAGGATATTGGTAGTTCTCTGAGTTCTTTGGTGATGGCAAATTGCGGTGACGATATTGAGCAACATGTGGTAATTTAAAGAAAGGTTTTGGTAATGTCACTTTGTATTCATAGTTATCTTTTGACATGGAAGGTACCTTGTTGTAATCCTGGGTTACTGATGGTTCCTCATTGTGAGTATCTTCGTGAACATGTTGATGGACTTGTGGCTCATAATTGTAATTATCTTTTGATTCGGATGGAATTGAAGGCACCTTATAGTACTCTTTGGAGACTGATGGCACCTTAGTATAGGTATCTTTTGGAAATGATGGCACATCCTTGAAGTACTTGGTTGATTCTGATGGCACCTTAGTATAAGCATCTTTTGGAAACGATAGCACCTTGAAGTACTCTTTTGATTCTGATGACACTTTAGTGTAAGTATCTTTAGAAGCTGATGGCACCTTATAGTACTCTTTTGATTCTAATGGCACCTTAGTATAAGTATCTTTCGAAAAGGATGGCACGTCCTTGAAGTACTCTTTTGATTCTGATGGCCTCTTAGTATAAGTATCTTTTGGAAATGATGGCACCTTGAAGTACTCTTTTGATTTTGATGGCTCCTTAGTATACATCTCTTTTGAAAATGATGGCACCTTAAAGTACTCTTTTGATTTTGATGGAACATTAGTGTAAGTATCTTTTGGAGTTGATGGCACCTTGTAGTACTCTTTTGATTTTGATGGCACCTTAGTGTAAGTATCTTTTGGAAATGATGGCGCCTTGAAGTACTCTTTTGATTCTGATGGCACCTTAGTGTATGTATCTTTTGAAAATGATGGCACCTTGTAGTACTCTTTTGATTCTGATGGCACCTTTGTGTAAGTATCTTTTGGAAATGATGGCACGTCCTTGAAGTAATCTTTAGATTCTGATGGCCTCTTAGTATAAGTTTCTTTTGGAAATGATGGCACGTTGAAGTACTCTTTCGATGCTGATGGCACCTTAGTATATGTACTTTTCGGAATTGATGGCACCTTATATTCGGAGGAATAAGGTTTCTCTTGCTTCGTGGTTTCCTGTGGGGAATAACTATAAGGTGTATAGGCTGCAACACTTGTGGCAATTACCAAGCAAAATGTCATGGCATATACAATTTGATGATGAGGAAATTGTTGTCTTCTTGAGTTCCCCATTTTCAAAAACATAATTCCCTCAATGAATTTGTTTTGAAATTTTGTCTTCTATTGTTTGTTGTTACAAAATGGCTTCTACCAATTTATTTATAGGAAAGAAAATCATTTAAGTAATAGACGCCACTTTGATATATGATCCTAAAAGTGGTTGCCCATGATGTCCTTCATGGTTCTCATGTCATTGGATGCCTTTTCACATATTATAATATTCCAGTAATACCATATATGAAAATTAAAATATTGTCTCATTAGAATAATGATCAATGCAAGAGTTAAATTTCATATATATTTTTTTGAGAAAAAATGACCTTTTCGTACTAAATTAATTAGCATACTGAACTATCTTTTAAGAACTAATTGCTTGCACGTCTAGGTCCTAACATTCCAAGTAATTCTGTTGGAAATATTCATTGCATCATGAAGATATTATTTTATGATTTTTAGAATATGCTTCATTGTGAGATTAGTGCTTTGCCTCTTTTTTTCCCAAGATTTTTATTTTTATTTTCTATATAATCTCCCAGACTGAAATTATTGACTTATTTTCTCATCTCACTACAAGAAATTGGGGAATACGAGACATTATATAAATGTCATATTAAGTTGCTTAAATGTCACAAATTTATTCATCGACACTTAATTTACATTTGGATCAAATATCGTATATTTCAGTGTCACCAAATAAATATTGTCGTATCTATATAACAATTGTTTTAGAAGGGAACGTTATGTTCATTCCATAACATAAAGAGGTATATTGGACTTCTCCTTTCTTTTTTGATACATCTCAAATCTTTCAAGATATATACGTGTCATTTTATTTGGCCTCAACTGACATTTATATTCTTTAATTTTAAGTGTGCACAAATAGACATTTGAACTTATATACAACTAGTGGACTTGTCCGCGCTTCGCGCAGTTAAAATAAAAAATTAAATATATTCTAAAATAATTAGTTTCATTACTTGACAAATATTCTAATAATAAATAATGCAATAAAAGAGAGGAAAATTAAGTTACGATCCTAATATGACATATTGAAAGAAATTGCTAAAAAGAAATTATGCTACAAGTTGCTTATTAAAAAAAAGATCGAACCATAAAAGTTGATATGAAAAACTTCAGTTAATTGATAATCCAATCATCATAGTTTGATACTAATTAAATTCAATGATTTATAGCAATCTTATTAGTTCAATCAACAATCTACTCCATCATAAATTACTTCTCCTATCCCATATTAGTTGATCACTATACTGAAAATAGTTGTCACATATTAGTTGATCACCTTACTAAATCATGAAAACATTAATTGAATTTTTTTCAAATTACCTTTCAATTAATTCTTTTTTAAAGTATTCGCCCTTGTCTGTAAATTTTAAAAAAGTTCTTAAGGGGTGAATTGGTAAAACTTTCCACTTATTTATGATTTTTTAATAAATGTGCGTAAAAAGAAAAGTGATCAACTAATATGAGACGGAGAGTACATGATTTTCTATTTGTATAAATCACTATCTAATAAAAATAAATAAATAAAGATATATGATTTCTTAATATATGCACGTAAAAAGAAAAGTGATCAACTAATATGGGACATACGGAGTACATGATTTTCTTTTTGTATAAATGATTATATAATAAAAATAAATAACTAAAGATATATGATTTCTTAATATATGCGCATAAAAAGAAAAGTGATCAACTAATATGGGCTGGAGGGAGTACATAATTTTCTTTTTGTATAAATGACTATATAATATAAATAAATAAAGATATATCTGTGCTAAATTCTGATGCGATAGAATACATGAATTATATTAAACCCGATCCAGCTCCTCTTCATTATACTTTTTCTCCATTTCATCAAAGGGTATACATTTTGTTAAAAGACATGTTCTATTTAATATTTATAGGTTAAGATTATATTACATTCATAACCACAAATTTTGAAGATCCATTAATACCATTGATTTAATCTTAATTTATATTATTCAATTTATCAAAATTGTTGAGCTTGAATTAATATGTTTATTTAGCCTGGTAAATAGTAATCTTTTGAAAAATATTTTGGCCTTAGAACGTTCCAAAATATTTTTCAATTAAATAAATAGTCTTATGAATCAGATACATTAAAGAAAAGGTAAAATAATTTTTACTTTTTTAAAAAAAATAAATTGAATTTTTTTCTCTGACGCAGTAGCCTCCGCATATTTAAATATCAATAATATAAGATTTATTTCTTTCATCTTCAAATAAAGCAGTCTCCTATATTTAAATATCAATAATATAAGATTTATTTGTTTCATCTTCAAATAAAGCAGCCTCCTATATTTAAATATTTAAAATATAAAAATATAAGATGATATTAATATGTATCTAAATTTGCAGGAAATATTTTTCTTACCAAATTTGAAAAGTACTTTCCAAAACTTATTTACTTGATTATGATCATGATTTTATTTATTTAATATAATTTTTATCTTTAAAATTTAAATAGGATATATATCTATTATCTAAATGTATACTTGACGAAATAGAGAGAAATGATAATAGAGAGAGGAATGATAATAGAAAGGAGAACCAAATCCTATTCACACATTTACTCGTTAGTCAATATTTTTAAAAAAGTAAGGTCAATTGTTAACATATTAAACAAATAAATATAACGGAAAAAAAACCACAAGAAAAAGGGAAGAGATAGAACACATCAAGGAGGTCACTGTTAATTATTTTTGTTAATGACTACTCAAGGTTACAAGGTATATTGGAGGTGTGTGGATACCATTTTTAAAAATAATTGACATTACAACATCAACAATTTAGTAATAAAATGTTACATTTATTTGGAGGCAAAAACTTATAAGCAAACATGAAAATATGAGATGTACTGAAAGAGATCGCTACTGTCTTTAATCAGATGTCTAGTCAAATCTTGAGTATGAAAAATCTCTTTAGTAGGAAATGTTCCCCCGAATGGAGCCTTGCACGGGCTGCAACGTGAATACCAAATACAATATAGAAAACCAAAAAATATATAATAAGAACAGTATGTAACTTTCATGATAACCAAAGTTCAGACGTTGTTCTCACCTTCACAATATTCCATAAAAAATGATATAATTTTCATGGGAAGATCTTGTCAAATATTTTGAACTTCCTGCCAGGTTAGACAATATAAAGTTAGACAACTTTTCTATTAACTATTAGAATAGTATTAGGAAATCATCAAATCCAAAGAAATTTATAAAGAGAAAGAAAAGATTAATGGGATATATATATATATATATAAACCCATTTCTTATTCAATACAAACTCTTTTCAACAACGTAAAATGGGTCTCAATCCTAAAAGCACAATGATTCGTAAGCTAAGTGATGCAAAATAATGACGGCTAACACAAGCAAAGAAACCCCAAATTTAGAGCAAGTTCCAAATGAGAAATGTCAGAAAACATTTCCATTCTCTTTTTCTATACAAACCCATTTCAACTACGTGAAATGGGATCTCAATCCTGCATTTCAGCAAAAAAATATACGAACACCAAGAGGATCAAAGAAAAAAGTTGTTAAGGCAATAAAAGATATACCAGAAAAGCCCAGTGATGGAACTGAACGTTGTGTTTCTTGGTTAAATTTTCAACCCCATTGGCTCCACGATCTGCAGTGGGAAGTTTGTTTGATGGTTTTCTCAGACCCATTTGAGCCTTCATCGGGATCTATGAAATCTCCGGCCAGTTTACTGTCTCTCCGGTGCCTGAAAGCTTAAATTATGAAGCATGATTTTATAGGACCTTAATATTTTGACTGTTCCAATTATTATAGCCTTAATTTGTGGAAACGGTTAAGGGCTACTAATTACAATTAAGAATTGGAATTTTAAACGGTAAAGGGTTACTAATTACGATTAAGAATTGGAATTTTAAACGGTAAAGGGTTACTAATTACGATTAAGAATTGGAATTTTAAGCGGTATCTTTCTCTTTCTTAAAATTTAATTAATTAAAACCCATTAATTATTATAGCCTTAAATTGAGGAAATTAAACACTAACTAATTAAAATCAATTTACGTCTGAAAAAGGGAAAAAAATCCTCCAAAAATCAGAAAAATAAATAAATAGGTTTCGTGATCATTGAGGCATGCCACATCGACGGGCTGAATATCCAGCTTTATATATATATAGAGAGAGAGAGATTGAACAAATAGACATATGTATCCTATATAACAATTTTCACATACTATATGTATTATGCCACATAGGTATTATGTCTATTAATAAATAATTAGTTTTTGGACACGTGTGTTGCACATGTATTCCAACTTACTTCGTATATGATTTACATAATTATCTATGATTATTACAACACATATTGAGTAATAAAAGACAAATAAAATAAGAGGTTTACTGAATATGATACTTTTCTAGCTATTTGACAGTTTAAGTCCAAAATTTATGAATATGATATCTAACAATTGAATAAAAATATTTCAGTGTTCATGCTCGTGACAACACTACATCATTGCAACACTCAGGATTATGTACAAAATTAAAAGAAAATAAAGTAACAAGAACAGATTGGACGTGAAAATTGTATAGGATATAATAGATATTTTAAACTATAGACCTTAATCATATCTTATTAAGTGGGAAGCGCCAACCTTTGACCTTCAAAGTTAAATTATCATTTTACCCCTCCACTAAATCAAAATATGATTAATTAATTTATTAAATACTACTATTTTAGTTACATAATAGTAGAACGTGATGTCCAACAACTACACTTTAATTCTTTAATTATGACATTATAATTATAATTGATAATTGATGAGAAATTAATTAAAGTAAAAGACAAAACAATGTATGAAATTCTTTCAATTCGGTGACTCTTTAAATTTTGTAACCAAAAATAAATTTTGTGTATCATGATTTAATATTAAACAGATAGATTTGTTGCATCAAAGTAACATGAATATAAGAGCGTGAAATACAATTACGATCCATAATAAGGATTGAAGGTTCTATACCAAAATGGACATGTATTATAAATTCTAAAAGTAAATCAGTTTGTATATCATTTGAGCTAAAAAGATTTTCTGTGAATCCCCAACTATTAGTAAAATATTATTCATATATTTAAGAATTTAAAATTAGTGATATAATACAATTTTGATTTATAGAGAATTATTTTTAAAATTTTCTTTACTAAATGATATACATGATCGATGACCATTAGCTTATTTGCCTTTTGTTTTGCTAGTTTTTCTCTATAATCTAAAATTATTTATATATATATTATTTTATTTTGGATAAATATAATATTTTTATTATCTTTAATACATACCTTAACTTCTAACTATGATTATCTCTAAATTTCTATCATAAAGAAATATACACAATGTTAAACTACTAAAGATTAGAAAGATAAAGAAGCTAATTGTAACACCCCGTATCCGAAACGGACCAAAAATGCAGATTTTGAGAAGTTGCAGGTGCAACTTACGGTCACCATCCACGGACCGTAGGTCAGACCACGGCCCGTCCTGGTGGTCCGTGGTTCGCCACTGCAACCCCTCCCCAGCCAACTCAGAAAAAAATTGGCTAAGTCTCGACCCACGGACAGACCCATGGTCCGTAAATCAAACCACGGTCCGTGGTATGTGTCCGTGGATCAAGCCCTCCTTACCCAGCCTCTGACACGAACTACGGTTGACCAGCACGGACCGTCATTCGATCTACGGTCCGTAGGTCTGACCGGAGATCGAAGGTTAGCAGCCAGTTAGCTGAAAATTCTGATGGGTCAACTTCAGATGGTCATAACTTTTAGCACAAAATGAATTATGTGTCCCATGACCTATGGTTAGATAGATAATTGAATTATCTTTCCAACGCCAC
>NC_064282.1:81450657-81480427 GCF_019186545.1 Solanum stenotomum | reverse complement strand
GTTGTTGTTGTTGTTGGGTTGTTGTTGTTGAATATTGTTGTAACTTTCATTGATTCAGTGTTTCTGAGATCTGTTTGTAACTGTGTTTTCAGGATTTCTTACAATGTCATTTGTTCTTATAACTTTGAGATGGTATCATGGGGAAAAAATTGTGTTTGGTCCCCCATCTGATTATGTTGGTGGGTCTGTGACTGAATTCTTGGAAGTAGACACTGATCTAATGTCTTATTTTGAACTGAAAGGCTACATAAAGGACTTAGGATATACAACAGATTGTTCCCTTTTTATTAGATCTCCAATTGATGGCTTTTTGGTTGAAGTTAAAAGTGATAAGGTTATTTGTGACATTTTCTCTATGTTTAAAAATGGGGATAGAATGGATGTTTATGTCTGTCACGAGGTTAATGAGCCAGAAATTGCTCTATTGGCTTTGGATTATGTCCCCCATATGATGGACAGTGGTGTAGGTGGGGTAGGTGGGAAATCTTTTACATCTTTTAATAAAATTGAGTCTAGTCCTCATTCTGAACATTCCAACCCTTCATCTCAGCCTTCTAATCCTCTTGGTGAACCTTCCAACACTTCATCTCAGCCTTCTAATCCTCTTGGTGAACCTTCTAACACTTCTTATCAGCCTTCTAATCCTGCTGCTGAACCTTCCAATCTAAGTGTAGAAAGTTCAGATGATGAATCATATGATGAATCAGAAAATGAATCAGATGAGAGATCTGAAGTGTATAGCAGTGAAGAGAGTTTAGATAGTGATGTTCATGAAGAGTATAGGGATTTTAGGGCTTCAAGAAGGCATTTCAACAGGTCAAACAGGAGAACTAGAGGCATAACTACAGAACAAATTCATACTATTGAAAAGGGCCTAGATATAGGATATGATGAAACAAATGTTGGCAGTAAGGATAACTTATTAGGTAAGTTAGGGGGTGATGAACCTTACTATCCTAGTGATGAAGCTCCTAGCTTTGAATTAGAAGAAGAAATAGGATGGGGAGATGGTGAAGAGGTTGAACAAATTGTTAGAAAGAAGAAAAAAAACAGAGTTATTTTTTATCCAACTTCTGAGAAGATTGTTTGGGAATTAGGTTTGGTGTTTGCAAATGTAAAAGAATTTAGGGAAGCTGTAACCAAATATGCAGTTCAAGAAAAAATTCAAATTGAGAAATATGTGAATGAGCCTGGAAGAGTCAGAGTTAGGTGTTGCAAAAAGGGTTGTCCTTGGTTATTGGTTGCAAGTTTGGATAGCCAAACTACAAATTTTGTGGTTAAAAACTACAACCCTATCCATATTTGTGTGTCTTCAACTCATAACTATTTGTGCAATTCAAGGTTTCTAGCTGTTAGATACAAGGATAGAATAACTGAGCAGTCAAACATCAGAATTATCAAGTTGCAAGAGCTTATTAGAAAAGAATTGGATATTCAAGTTGGAAAGACAATAGTGAGAAGAGCTAGAGCTAAAGTGTTAAAAGAGATTATGGGTGATCATATTGCCGAGTATGGTAGAATTTTTTATTACAGAGATGAGGTTTTAAGAACAAATCCAGGTAGCACTTGTATTGTTAAAGTTGGAGAAATTACTGAAACTGGGCATAAAATCTTTGAAGGATTTTATGTGTGCTTTCATGCTTTAAAGAAAGCTTTCTTTGGAGGTACTAGGAAATGCATTGGTCTAGATGGATGTTTTCTCAAAAGAGTGTGCAGAGGTCAGTTATTGGTGGCAGTTTGCAAAGATGGAAATAACCAGATGTTGCCCATTGCCTGGGCAATAGTTGAGGTTGAGAATAAATTTACTTGGGCATGGTTTTTGTCTCTAGTGAAGGATGATCTTCATCTTGGAGAAGGACATGAACTTACCCTGATTACAGATATGCAAAAGGTATGTCCTTGGTTATTAATACACATTCATCTTATATTCTATATACTTTTTTATTCACATTAACTCTTTTATATGTTTATTTTCTTTCTTTAATAGGGACTGAAAATTGCAGTGGAAGATTTATTACCACTTGCTGAACACAGGATGTGTGCTAGACATGTCCTTGCAAATTGGTGCAAAAATTGGAAGGGAATAGAGAGAAGAAATATTTTCTGGAAGATTGCAAAATCTACATTTGAAGCTGAATTGAGGGACCACATAGATGCTATGAAGAAATTGGGAAGTGACTGCTTGGATGGTCTTTTGTACTACAATGTAGAAAGGTGGTGTAAAAAAATACTTCAAAGAACATAGCAATTGTGACTCGGTTGATAACAATATGGCAGAGAGCTTCAATTCATGGATATTGTCTGCAAGATACAAGACAATCATTACAATGCTGGAAGAGATTAGGATAAAGATGATGAAAATAATTGGTCAATTACGAGAGTTCTCAAACACATGGGTCACTGATATTTCTCCCATGGCTTTCAAGATTTTACAACAAAACATTAATAAGTCAATGCAGTGTAACATATCATGGAATGGAGAAAGGGGTTTTGAGGTTGTAGACAAAGGCTTTACACATTATGTAGACATTGTTAGGCGTACTTGTAGTTGTAGAGCTTTGCAGCTTAAGGGCATACCTTGTCCTCATGGTGTTGCTGCCCTACACTACAAGCAATATGAACCAATTCATTATGTGACCAGCTGTTATAACAAGGAAACCTACCTAAGGACATATGAATATGTTATCCAGCCAGTGAACAATATGAATATGTGGCCACCATCTGTTAATCCAACAGTTCAACCACCAGCAGTTAAACAGTTGCCTGGAAGACCAAGTAAAGCTAGAAGGAAAGAGGCAAATGAAACAAAGAGAACTGGTAAGCTTAGCAAATGTGGAGCTGTTATGACTTGTTGAAATTGCCATACAAAGGGCCACAATAAAAGAGGTTGTCCTATTCCTTCAACTGTTCCAACTCAAACTGCAACAACTTCTACTCAACCACAGGTAAATGTATCAATTGTCATTAATATTTAGTTGAATATGTACTAATATGTTGTATTATAATAATCAGGCCAGATCAAATAATGAAAATGGTAGAGGAAGAGGAAGGGCCAAGGGAAAAGAGATGTCTCAAGGAAGCCAGGAGAACACACATGCAATGCCTCAAGGAAGAGGCAGAGGAAAAGGAAGGGCCAAGAGAAGGGGGATGTCTCAAGAAAGCCAGGAGAGCACACAGACAATGCCTCAAGGAAGAGGCAGAGGAAGGGGCGCCAAAGGAAGGGGAATGCCTCAAGAAAGACAAGAAAATGAAAACACAAGCAACAGAAGAGAGATGCCTCACCAAAACCAAGTGAATGAAGGAACGAATAGAGGAAGATGCAGGGGAATAGGTATGCCTCAAAAAAATCATGAGAATGAAGGCACTAGTGGTGGACAATCTTCAAGACCTTTTAAAAGGTCAAGGATGGTAGGATTTGGAGTATTGATTGGTGATGATGGTTTTACAACTGTTAATGTAAGTACAACTGTTATTGGTTGGTGATGATGATTTTTCATATACTTTTACTAACCTTTGTGGTTTATTTATACAGCCTGGAATGCAAAGTAGTAGAGTTGTTGACATTGGTACAAGAGTTCCAAGGAGGTCTGATGAAGTTACTGGAGATATTGGCTATCAACCACATTTTGGAGTGAAATGGAAGGGAAAATCAACCATTACGAGTAATATACTTCAACAAATGAGGGGTGAAAAAAGAATTCAAACAAGGTCTGCAACTGCTGCTATTAATGAAAGCCAAAGCAATTCAACTACTAAAAAATAGTTGACTTTGTGGTTGTTTTTTTTTGTGTTTGGTTATTATTGTGTTATTTACACTTTTCTTGATACCAAACTATATTTTGGTGGATTATTGGGTATCAATTGTGTTTTGCCAAGTTTGTTTATGCAACTTTCTTCTTTGTAATATTTAATCAAGTTGTATCAACTTCAAACTTTCAATAAGAATGAAATGAAGTTCTCATTTTGTCACAATGATTGTCATTCTGATTATTCTCTTTCGATCAAGTATGAAAGGAAGTTGGCAGAAGAGATTACAATGTTCTGTATATTGTTAAATGGTCACAATGTCACACAAAATAGATGTATGATACAACCAAATATCGACAAAAACAACAATATATTACACAATCAAATAAGCTTGCCTTAAACCAGAAAAAAGAAGCAACTACAACAAACTTCCAATGTATTACACAACCAAACATAAACGAAAACAACAAATAACAACTAAGGCAATTCCAATGACATACAACTACATTTCCAGCATTTACATTCTTATTAATGCCTAAAATCAGAAAAAACACTGCGACAAACACTATGATAAGCTTCCAATTTAAGATGCTACATTTCATCTTCTTCTTCTTCTTGATTAGCTTATCATGACATACTTGATCACCTTTCTTCTCCAACAATTTCATCTTCTCTTTACTCTTATAGAATTGTAATGCTTCTTCCAATTCCTTAATTCTATTCGCCAATCTTGGAATAACAGACTTGGATCGCATATCAATCTCCTCAAGATCCCTCCATCTAAAGTACTTGCATGAATTTTCCTAAAATAGGCCATACACAGTGAATTTATTGAAACATTGAACAAAAAAAAGAGTAAAGAAATATGTATCGAACTTACACGAAAGCGTGGACAGGACCAAAATCTTCTAGCTGGGTTGTCCTTAGACCACGAAGTCTGCAATTGCATCAAGTCTCCATGTTTGCATCGCATTGTTAAATGCAACATTGGATCATTCTCGTCATTACAAATGCGATTCAAGCTTGCATTTGACATCTCTCCCTCAAAACCTAATCACAGATTTCACAGATTTTAAACAAAAAAAAAATTGCAGAAATCCAACGGCTAACAATGGAGAGTTTTGGGGAAGATGGTTTATTTAATGAGGAAGCTAATTCAAATTGGGAATGCCACATGGTGGTTTAACATTGGTTGGATGTTGTTTTTTTATTCCTTGACGCGCCTAACTTGCGTGACAACACTGATGGGTTTGAAACGGGTCAAAATGATGTATTTATTATGCTTTTGGTGGTTTCGTGGGGTAATAGGACTCCCGTAAACTTAAGGTGTCTACTTAAAAAAATGGTATAAGTTCCATGGGGTAATTATGTATTTCCTCTTAAAAAAATAAATATTCCGATGACAATAATGTGTAAGGAAAAATAAGGACTTGCAACATAATAATAAAAATAATAATAATAATAATAAGTTATTAAACCAAACATGATCATCCTGTGTAACGACCAGGGTTCGTCATTATAGAAAAGCCAACGGAGAAAAAATTTGGGTCGAAAAACATTTTCGTAGTAACTTGAAATTTCCCAATCTAGTCCAAATTTGGACAAAATCGGAGTCATTAAGGTGTGGGGAAATATGGTAACAATCGAGTGATTGAATTATGATTTTGATTACATGAGTAGATAGCTAACGCATTAAGGAATCCGTACGACTTTACAAAATTGAATTAGGGTGAGTGGAACTCTCGAAATCGATCTTAGCGTGAACGGTATTTTCTGAGTGTCGTTGGTTGAAGGTGTGTTGTGAAATGGGGGTTTTGAGAATTATTAAATAGCTCACTATTTCGTGCAAGCCGCCTTGGCGGTGGTTTTGGTCTCTCTGGCGAGGCTGCTGTAGCTGGGTGGGTGCCGCTGTGGCGAGCCAGACACGACTGAAAGTCGTAAATAAACCCCAAAAATGTTTTATTCTGCATTTTCAACTTTGAGAGCTAAGGAATGACTCCATATAACTTCTTGACTGTTTTTCACCATTCTTGAGGCTAAAGGTAAGGTTTTAACTCCTCGAATTCATTTTTCGATCCGTAGAACGTAATCTAATTGGTAAATATCGGGCGGGGAGGGTTTTAATCTAGAATCTATGGTGGAAACAACCATATTTTTGGATACTTGGAGATCATGGGTATGATCTAGGGTTGTTAGAATTGTAAGTGATCCGGGTAATTAGTGATTGTTTATTGATTCATGTATTATATTGATTGTTTGTAACCAAGAACAAACGAAACGAATCCAGAAAGGGAAGGATCAAGTTTCTTAGGGTTTCAAGCTTGTTTCGAGGTAGGTGATGGTTGTGATTCTATGATTGTGTGATGTATGTTTGTTTTTGCTTCATTATGATACATGTATGTATGTGAATGTTGCATTATTGATAACACTTGTTGTAAATGAGATAGATGAATAACTATATGTCATGAATCACTTCTTGATTGTATGATTATTAAGAATATACTTGTGATTGTGATTGTGGTGTGTTGATTGGATTGGATACCGCGTTCCGATATACTAATTGAGATCGGTTGCCACGTTTCAGCATAATTATATGATCGGTTGCCACGTTCCGACATAAACATTGGATCGGGTACCACGTTCCGGTATGCTAACAGTTTGGGTTTGGTTCCATGAGAGGACCAATGACTTGTTGTAAATGTATATTATTGAGCATGTGATAATCGATAGTGTATATGTTCGACATTATGCATGTTTGTAATGTTGTATTGACTTGTTTTTGTTACACTTAGTAGGATAGTCGTGTGATTCTACCAGTACACTGTGGTTGTGTACTAATGCTGCACTTGCTCTTATTTTTGTTGAGTACAGGGCATCTTCAGACGACTATTGACAGACCTCGTCTAGAAGATTAGTGATCTTGTTCGAATTCAAGGGTGAGTCAATTCTTTCGGGCTACCATGAGTTCTCTTTTCGTCTATGTCTACATTTCGGACTTAGACTTTTCTAGTTAGTTATAGTTCATTAGTTGGGGGTTGTAACCCTTCTTGTTTAGACTTTGGTTCATTGTTAGATGTTTTGGTACATTTACTTTCAGGTTCTAGGTGTTATTTCCGCATTTGTTTAGTTGTTAGATTTTGTTGGAGTTTATGGGAACTCCCTATTTTTCTTTCTTTAGCATTTAACTTGCTTCTGTAACTTAAATGCCTTAGTTTTTAGTTTAATTGCTTGGTTGGGTTGTAGTAGTGGTTCTCCCACAGAAGGTTTAGCGTGGGTGCCAATCACGATGGTCTGGGTCATGATAAAGTTGGTATCAGAGCCTAGGTTCGTTGATCTCGATGTATCAAAATGAGTCTAGTAGAGTCTTGCGTAACGATATGGGGACTCCTTTACTTTTCTTCGAGAGGCTATAGGACTTTAGGAAATCTCTTTGTTCTCTCTTGTCTCCTTTCGTGTTATAACTTGATTTCAATTAGTATCTGTCGATTCGAATTAGTATCTAACCTCTTTCACTATTCTATCTGCAGATGGTTAATACTAGATTCAATGGCGTCAGTCCTGTAGCTCCTATCAATGTTCCCGCTGAGAATATGTAGCGAGAGGTCACCGTCGAGGCAGGGGTAGAGGAAGAGCTAGGATTAGAGGTCATGGAAGAGTAGCGCCTGCTGGGGATGGAGCTCTTATTGAGAATGCTCTAATGAATGAGAACCCTCATGCGCATCCTGAAGAGATAGAGGAGAGTGTTGATGTTGAGAACATTGAAGAGGTTGGACAAAAGGAAGAGGTGCAGGTTGGGACTACAGGTTTTCCTCCCGTAGACCCAGTGTTAGCTCAACAAATTATGTCGTTCTTGAAGGGATTGGTTGGTCCTGGAGCGCTTTCCTCTGACACTGCCCCTAAGACGGGTGGAACGGGAGGTAATGATGCTTTCTTTTTTCCTTTGTTGGGTTCGGTTATGACTGGTAATGAGCATGAATTGTTAAATAACTTTATAAAGCTAAAGCCTCATGTGTTTCTTGGTTCTGAGAATGAGGATGCTTATGAATTTATCTTAGACTTCTATGAGAGGCTTCATAAGTTGGGAATTATCCATCAGCATGGGGTTGAGTTCGTGACTTTTCAGCTTCAAGGTGAGGCTAAGCAGTGATTGAGAGCTTATATGGAATGCCAATCTTCAAATTTACCTCCACTTACTTGGACCCAATTTCATGCTATGATTTTGGAGAAATATGTGTCTAGGACTTTGAGGGATCACAAGAAGGATGAGTTCATGGCTTTGGAGCAAGGTGGTATGACTGTGGGTGCTTATGAGGCCAAGTTTCATGCTTTATCTAGATATGCTACTCAGTTTGTGACTACCAACGAAGAGAGAATCCGGTTATTTATTATGGGACTAAATTTTGAGTTGCAAGTATTATCTGTTCATATGACCTTTGCAGAGAGGAGCTTTAATGAGGTAACTGACTTTGTTAAGAAAGTGGAGGGAGTGAGGCGAGACGGGCAGGCTAAGGCATTGGCTAAAAAGGCCAAGGACTCGAGTAAATTTCAAGATTCTTACGCTAGGGGGTCCGGAAGGCCAACATTTGCAGTCAAGCCAATTCAGTCCGCCATGCCCGCCTCTACATGTAATTACTCGGGAATTCCATCTCATAATTTTATTCAAGATAGCAAGGGAGTCGCGCCTTCAGCGGGCAGCAGGCCATCTATTGATCGTACTTTTTACAATTATGGAGAACTTGGGCATATGAGGAGAGATTGTCCCCACCCACGTGTGTTTGAGTCTGCACAGCAGCAGACTAGAGCAATGGTACCCACGAGAAATCGTAATAATTGTCAAGGGCATCCACAAGGTGGGCGAGGAGGTAATCAGTGAGGTCGGGGAGGTAGAGGAAATGGTAATGCAGGTAGAGGTAATGTGTAACTAGGCAGTGAAGTGGTTCTTCAAGATGATATGGCTCAGTGTNACCCACGAGAAATCGTAATAATTGTCAAGGGCATCCACAAGGTGGGCGAAGAGGTAATCAGTGAGGTCGGGGAGGTAGAGGAAATGGTAATGCAGGTAGAGGTAACGTGTAACTAGGCAGTGAAGTGGTTCTTCAAGATGATATGGCTTAGTGTTACGCCTTTTCGGGCAAAAATGAGGCAGAGACGTCTTACACGGTGATCACAGGTACTATTCTTGTTTGTGACCGGATGGTTAATGTGTTATTGGATCAGGATTCTACTTGTTCTTATGTATCTGTGCGATTTTCCTCAGAGTTTGATATGATTTGTGATGTACTTGATGCCCATATCCATGTTTCCACCCCAGTTGGAGAGTCAGTCATAGTCACCCATGTCTATCGTTCTTGTCCTATTTTGTTTATGGGGTTTCAGACTTGGGCTGATTTGGTGATTTTGGATATGACTGACTTTGATATTATCTTAGGCATGACTTGGTTGTCCCCCTATTATGTTGTGCTTAATTGTAATACTAAGTCTGTAACTCTAAAAATTTTGGGAAGGAAAATATTAGAGTGGGAAGGGGTGTACAAGTCTAAACAAGCTAAGATCATATACTCCATTCGGGCTAGGAAACTGGTAGAGCAGGGTTGTTTAGCTTATTTGGCTCATATTCTAGATGTTGAGGTTGAGTCTCCATCTATTGAGTCTATTCATGTGGTCTCAGAATTTAGAGAAGTGTTTCCTACTTATTTGCATGGTATGCCTCCGGATAGAGATATAGATTTTTGTATTGATTTGGAACCTAGTACGCGTCCCATTTCTGTCCCTTCATATCGCATGGCTCCGGCAGAATTAAGAAAGCTTAAGGCTCAAATTCAAGAGCTTCTTGATAAGAGATTTATTCGTCCTAGTGCTTCCCCATGGGGTGCCCCAGTTTTTTTTGTTAAGAAAAAAGATAGTAGTATGAGAATGTGTGTAGATTACCGGCGATTGAATAGGGTCATTATTCGAAACAAGTATCCTATGCTTCGAATAGATGATCTTTTTGACCAATTGCAAGGTGCATCAATTTTCTCCAAAATTGATCTAAGGTCTGGTTACCATCAATTAAAAATTAGGCCTAAGGATGTGTGTAAGACGGCATTCAGAACCCGCTATGGGCACTACGAGTTTTTAGTTATGTATTTTGGTTTGACCAATGCGCCTGCAACTTTTATGAGTTTGATGAATGGTGTGTTAAAACTATTTCTTGATTCGTTTGTTATAGTCTTTATTGACGATATTTTGGTCTATTTGAAAAGTGAGGAAGAGCATGCCGACCATCTTCGTATTGTTTTGGGTGCTCTTGGGTAAACAAAGGTTGTATGCTAATTTTTTTAAGTGTGAATTTTGGTTGACTTTGGTTGCATTTTTGGGGCATGTAGTTTAGAAAGAAGGGCTGATGGTAGATCCTCAAAAGATTGAGGCGGTTAAAAATTGGGTTCGGCCTAGCTTTATGACGGAAGTTAGGAGTTTTGTGGGGCTCACTAGCTATTACCGTCGATTTGTGAAGAACTTTGCTTCTATTGCCACTTACTTGAAAAATTTGACCAAAAAGAAGATACCATTTGAATGGACTGAAAAATGTGAGGACAACTTCCAAAAGCTCAAGACTCTTTTGACCACCGCACCTATTCTAGCACTACCGGTTGAAGGTAAGGATTTTATTGTTTATTATGATGCTTCACATTCTGGTTTGGGTGTTGTGTTGTTGCAAGATAAGAATGTTATAGCTTATGCATCGCGTCAATTAAAGGTGCATGACAGGAATTATCCAACATATGATTTGGAGTTGGTAGTGGTAGTGTTTGCTCTTAAGATCTGGCGGCATTACCTCTATGGTGTTAAGTGTGAGTTGTTTACTGATCATCGTAGTTTGAAGCATGTGTTCACTCAAAAGGATCTGAATTTGAGACATCGAAGGTAGATGGAGTTACTCAAGGATTATGATGTGACCAATCAATACCATCCGGATAAGGCTAATGTTGTGGTAGACGCTTTGAGTCGAAAAGCAGTGAGTATGGGTAGTTTAGCTTGCTTGAGTGTAACCAAGCGACCCTTGGCTAAGGAAATTCAGACCTTGGAGTCTAAGTTCATGCAGTTGGGCATCTCAGAAAGAGGTGGGGTATTAGCTAGCATTGAGGTAAGGGCCACATTCATTGAGGAGATCAAGGTCAAGCAATTTGAGGATGAAAATTTGATCGAACTAAAGAAGAAGATCGTGATTGGTAAGGCACAAGAGACCACTCTTTATGCGGAAGGTGTGCTCAATTTTAAAGGGAGGATTTGTGTACCTCGAGTTGATGGCTTGATTCAGAAATTATTGGCATAATCTCATGGTTTGCGATATTTTATTTATCCGAGTGTGACCAAGATGTATCGAGATTTGAAGCGAATTTATTGGTGGTCGGGCATAAAGAAGGATATAGCAGAGTTTGTGGCTAAGTGTCAAAATTGGCAACAAGTGAAGTATGAACATCAAAGGCCGGCGGGTTTGCTTCAAAGAATGCCAATTCCGAAATGGAAGTGAGAAAGAATAGCCAAGGATTTTGTGGTTGGTTTTCCCAAGACTTTGGGGAAGTTTGATTCTATTTGGGTAGTGGTTGATAGATTGAATAAGTCAACCCATTTTATTCTGGTAAGAATAGATTATAATGTTGAACAATTGACTAAAGTTTACGTGAAAGAAATAGTAAGGTTGCATGGAGTGCCCCTTTCTATCATCTCAAACCGTGGTACCCATTTCACATCCAAGTTTTGGAGGAAATTGCATGATGAATTGGGCACGCAACTCACTTTTAGTACAATTCACAGACAGAGGGGCAATCAGAGAGGACTGTTCAGGTGTTAGAAGACATGTTAGGGGAATGTGTGATTGATTTTGGAGGGCATTGGGATAAGTTTCTATCTTTGTGTGAATTCTCCTATAATAATTGTCACGCTCTGAGCCTACACTCCGGACGTGGCTGGCACTCGAGGACCATTGTTGGCCCTAAGCGAACCCTTGGTCTGATTTACCTAGTCAGCGAAAGACTTAACTCAACACAGATACATCTATGAAATAAACTGGAATGTTATAAAGGAAACATTCAACTGGCCATTAAGGCAAACTTAAGTCTCAACATAAGATAATGACAATGAAAAGACTAAAGAACTAATATCAACTAACTCTGTATATGAAGCCTTTAAACTCTGAGGGATGTCGGGACAAGACCCTCAATCATCCTAACAACTGAAATAAGCAAGCAATATAACAAAACATAACGAAGGGATCCTCTGAACAGCAAAGAGGTTCAGTTACTCTAAGTGCTCACTTGGATCAACGATGCGCTGGATGCTGATCCGGGTTACTTGTGTCTGCATCATAAGAAGATGCAGGCCAAATGGCATCAGTACATTGAATGTATGAGTATGCGAGGGGAATTCTAAAACAAGATATAAGCATGAAAGGAACTGAAGAACTTACCTGGCTCAAATCATCTCAACTAAACTAAACTGATTTCAATATAAAGCAGTGTATATAAATGCAATACAAAGAAAAGCATTAAAATATGATTTTCAACTCTGTGAATTTAGAAATACAATAATAACTTTGTATGTATGCAAAGATACAATATGAACTCTGTTTGTATATGAAAATACAAATATTTCTAATGTATATAAAAATACAAAATACTGTTGTGGGAGTTTCTCTAATCGACAACCATCACTTAAGCTATCGTGAGGATACATCATTTTGCCTCACATTGCCAGGGCCATCCTATACCTTGCCATGATTATAGAACCTGAACTACTAAGTGGATCCACTAGTCTATGCTAAAAAACACTAAAGGAATCTTCTAAAAAGTATGACCCTTTTCTACCCATGATGGTTACATGGTTTATGGCGGCTCGGAGTTCTCTGAACTCTTCCCTATATTGGTGCTCAATACTACTCCCAAAATTTACTGTCTCTTTATGTTTTAAAAACATAACTTCTTTCTGTGGTTTGAGATAATTGCTCAAAACTTAGCTCAAAGGCTATCTTGGAAATCTCAGTTTCCCTTCTTGCTTAATTGTGAAAGCATTTACTCTTTTATGAAAACTAGCTTAAAGGCTCTTTGGAAATCAAAGTTTCCCTTCTTGCTTAGTTGTGAAAGCATTTACTCTTTTCTGAAAACTAGCTCAAAGGCTATTTGGAAATCAAAGTTTCCTTGTTTAAATGTGAAAACATTTTAAACTCTTTGGGAATACATAGTCCCCATATACTTTTGAAGAAATGAACTTCAACTTTACTCTTTACTGAACTCAAAACTCAAGTCTTAAAACAAAGTTAAAACATTTGTAAAAGACTTTTGGAAGACTCTATGAATTTCTCTTGACTTGGATATTAAGTTTTCTTAACTTGACTCTTAACTTCTCTTGACTTGACTCTTAACTGATCCTTGAATTGAATTATGGATTCAAGGATTGAGATTAGTGATATGAAAGATCTCATGATTTTTAGGAGTGTTTTTAGATAGCTAAACATGAGAAAATATCAATAATTCACTGTCTGAAAGTTGGTCTCCGACGCGAAGATGTATTTAAATTTTTGGTCGCGAGATCAATTTTGAGGCAGAACGGTCCGTGACCGCTCCGCGACGCGAGGGGAAAATTTTTAAATCTGAGGAACATGTCCGCAACGCGGACCTGGTACCCAGATTTGATCGACTTGTTTCTTCTTTTTCTACCCCCAGTTCACCTAATTTCGATTCTTTTTCTCCATATCTCTTTAGATTCAGGTACACACAACATATACACAAGAATCTAACTTAAAGAAACTCTAATAATCAATCTTAAACTATCAAGAACTCCTCAATCTCATCAAAATTCAAGAACGAAAGAAATTCAAGAATATAACTCAACAACATCAAATTCTCAATCTTTTTAGGATGAAATTACACTAAATAAAACATATTTGGCGCATGGGTGAACGAACCCAACGCTGTGTGAACTGGCATACCTCGTAGGGATCACCCCTTGATGAAATCCACGTGCCTAGCTTTAAAAACTTGACGATTCCTTGCTCCTTCTCCTCTTTTCTCCTCTTCTTTTCTCTTCTCTCAAAACCCTAACTTGTTTCTCAAAAGCGTAAACTGAATCCAATCAGTTTAGACCCCAACTTAATTACCAAAAATGAAATTAATTAATTAGGTGGTGAAAAGACCATAATGCCCTTCTAAAATCCGGATTGGACTTTCCTTATTTGAACAACCCAACTTCCAATGGGCATAACTCACTCATACAAACTCGGAATTGCGTAAACTCGGTGGCGTTGGAAAGATTATTCCAAGATATTTCCTACGATATATGGAAACACACCTAATTCATCTTGATCTAGGAGTTATGATCATTTGAAGTTATCCAAAAACTCAAACTTAACTTAACTTGACCAATTTTCTAGATTTTTTATTATTTCCAAAAACCACTCTTTCTAATTCTAGCTCTTTCTAGTTCTTTCAATTTGCGAGATGTTACAATATCTCTCCCTTGGGAAAATTCATCCTCGAATGAGATTGCTCTTACTAGGCTAAGGGTGTAATATCAATCATTCAGTTCAACACCCAACAAGCAAATGCAACACAACATGCCAACTTATAAATTAAAGAGAACTAAGAAGAGAATTAGTACCTTGATCTGGAATTTCTCCGGATTTGCAGAGATGTGGATATCTCCTCTTCATATCTTCCCCAGCTTCCTAAGTAGCTTCCTCAATGAACTGATTCCTCCAAAGAACTTTGACTGACACTACCTCTTTTGTTCTCAACTTGCGAACTTGGCGATCTAGAATCTGAACATGAATCTCTTCATAAGTTAAGCTGCCCACGATCACAATATCTTCAGTTGGTATAATCAAAGAAGGATTGCCCATGCACTTTTTCAACATGGAGACATGAAATACCCGAGGAACCACTGCTAACTCTTGTGGTAGCTCCAATTCATAAGCTACTTTGCCAATCCTCTTGGAAATTCTGTAAGGAACAACATACCGGGGACTAAGCTTCCCTTTCTTGCCAAACCTCATAACACTTTTTATGGGTGAAACTTTTAAGTATACCCAATCATCTATTTCAAACTCTAACTCCTTTCTCCTAACATCAGTGTAGGATTTTTGGCGACTCTGCACCATTTTCAACCTTTCGTGAATCACTTTCACCTTCTACATAACTTGATGAACTAAATCTGGTCCTATCAACCCTGCTTCACCAACTTCAAACCATCCAATAGGAGATATGCATCTTCTCCCATAAAGAGCTTCATAAGGAGCTAACTGGATGCTAGAATGGCAACTATTGTTGTAAGCAACTCAATGAGAGGTAGGTGATCATCCCAATTATCCTTGAAATCAATCACACAATCCACCTTGATACCTCAAAACACCATCTCCCCTTGTTCAAAAGCCATCACTTTTTGCTTATGTACACTTACCTTTAATTCAAGCAATAAAGAATCTTGGTCTTGCCGGTCCTTTTACTTCTGACACTAATGATGATTCAAACTCATTCATCACCACTACTCCTCCTTCTATGGAATTCATTAGTCAAACTCCTATCCTTGCAAGTCTATGCACCTCTTTTGCTAACTCTTTCTTAGCTTCCTCAAAATGGGCAGTGCTACCAATAGATAATCTACTCAAGGCATCAACAACAATATTAGCCTTACCTAGGTGATAAAGCATACTCATGTCACAATCATTGAGTAACTCTAACCACCTTTTCTGTTTGAGATTAAGCTCTTTCTGACTAAACACATAGTGAAGACTCTTGTGATCGGTGAACACATCCGCATGAACTAATGGTGCCATATTTTCAAAGAAAATACTACGGTAGTCAACTCTAGAACGTGGGTTAGGTAATTCTTCTCATGAACTTTCAACTGTATGAAGGCATAAGCTTTAACTTTGCCATTCTGCATTAACACACAACCCAAATCAACTCTAGACGCATCACAATATACAACAAAGCCTTGCGTACCTTATGGTAGGGTCAACACTAAGGCAGTAGTCAACCACTTTTTTGATTCCTAAAATGTTTTCTCACAAGCTTCAGACCATTGAAATTTCACTGTTTTCTGAGTCAACTTGGTCAAAGGAGACAAAATAGACGAGAACCCTTCGATGAACCTTCTATAATAGTCAGCCAAACCCAAGAAACTCCTAATATCAGTAGGAGATATAGGTCTAGGCCAATTCTGCACTGCCTCTATCTTTTGGGTATCAACTCTAATTCCATCACCGGAACTATGTGGCCCAAGAATGCCATAGACTCAAGCCAAAACTCACACTTAGAAAACTTGGCATATAATCCTTTATCTTTTAAAGTCTGGAGAACTATTCTGAGATGACTAGCATGATCTTTCTCATTTCTCAAATAGATTAGTATGTCATCAATGAAGACGATAACAAATATATCTAAATAAGGCTTGAAAACTCTATTCATAAGGTCCATGAACACTGCAGGTGCATTGGTTAAACAAAACGACATGACCCTAAACTCATAATGACCATAACGGGTCATGAATGTTGTCTTGGGAATATCACACTCCCTCACTTTCAACTGATGGTAGCCAGATCTGAGGTCTATCTTAGAAAAACAAGGAGCACTCTGAAGCTGATCGAAAAGATCATCAATTCTTAGAAGAGGATACTTGTACTTGATGGTAACCTCGTTCAACTGACGGTAATCTATACACATCCTAAGGAACCATCTTTCTTTCTCACAAATAGGACCAGAGCTCCCCAAGGTGAGATACTTAGTCGAATAAAGACCTTATCAAGGAGATCTTTTAACTATTCTTTAAGCTCTTTCAACTCTGTTGGTGCCATTCTATATGATGGAATAGAGATAGGACGAGTATCTGGAAGAATGTCTATACCCAAAGTCTATTTCTCTCTCAGGAGGGACTCCAGGAAGATCATCAGAAAAGACTTCTGGAAACTGTCTTACTGCTGAAACTGATTGAATATGAGGTATCTCAACACTAGAGTCATTAACTCGGACTAAGTGATAGACACACCCCTTGAAAACTAACTTTCTTGCCTTAAGGTACGAAATAAAATGACCCTTAGGCATTGTTGAACTGCTCTTCAACTCTATAACTAGTTCACTGGAAATTGGAACTTGACCACTCGAGTTCTATAATCTATTGATGCATAACAGGCATGAAGTCAGTCCATACCTAGAATGACATCAAGATCTACCATGTCTAACTCAACTAAATCAGCCATGGTACTCTTGTGATTGATGTAAAAGGTACAATCACAATAGACTCTTTCTGCTAGAATAGACTCACTATCAGGTGTAGAAACACTGAAGGCTCAAGAAGTTGCTTAGGAAGAACATCAAAATAGAAGACTTGGATCATGCCAGTGACAACATTATGAATTCTCTTGCTCTCAGCGACTAGCGATAACATAAAGACGATTTCCTTCTCTGCCTTCTCTTGAAGTAACTCATCTAAATGCTGCTCTATCTGGTCGAGCAACTGAAGAAGACTAGGCTTTATTGCCCCCATTACCATTACTTTGTCTGCTCTTATGACATTCACTTGAAGCAACTAGTGGAGTTATCACGACACATCCCTGAGTGGCTCTTACCACACGTAGCACATGCAAGAGTCTGAGTACCCCCATGTGCCTTACTACCCTGCCACTGCGCAAGTCTAGCTCTGAAGTTCTGAGAATTCTAACTATTGTACTCACATTTGTTCATTGGTGCCGGTGCACTAGCAGATGATGGAGCAGGTCCTCTTTGCTTATGTTAGAAAGAAGACTGGTTCGCATTACTCTTTTGGTGTCCAGATTCATTCCCTGATGCCTTAACCCTCTTATTCTTAAACCCTTCTCTATCCCTCAACTTGTCCTTCTCAATTTATTGTACATGGATCATCAGCCTTGCTATGCCTATGTCACCTATTAGCATGGCTACCTTACTTTCTTTATCTGACAGACAAGTCAACCCAATAATGAATAAACGTATCCCGCTCCTCATGTCGGCAACTATCTCTTTTCTTCCCTTAGCTCATGGGGAAAGAAACTCCCCATGAAAGCACTTTCGAAATAGTCCAATTCACAATCGGTTACGCGCAAGCACGAGTTATAAAGAAACTTTTTAGAGATAAAACTCTTACGCACGAAATAAGTATGAAAGAAGTGAGGAATTTCCTAAAATGTTGCAGCCTCCTAATTATAGATGTGGTGCGCTTCACACCGATAACTAGGACTCTATAGACACGACTTCATAGACTCCCTGAGACTCTTGAACAATGTGCTCTGATACCAAGTTTGTCACTCCCCGAGCCTAGACCTCGGACGTGGCTGGCACTCGAGGACCATTGCTGGCCCCAAGAGAACTCTTGGCCTAGCTTACTTACTCAGCGAAAGACTTAACTCAACACAGATACATCTATGAAATAAACTGGAATGTTATAAAGGAAACATTCAACTGGCCATTAAGGCAAACTTAAGTCTCAACATAAGATAATGACAATGAAAAGACTAAAGACCTAACATCAACTAACTCTGTCTATGAAGCCTCTAAACTCTGAGGGATGTCTGGACAAGACCCTCGATCATCCTAACAACTGGAATAAGCAAGTAATAAAACAAAACATAACCAAAGGGATCCTCCAAAAAGCAATGAGGCTCACCAACTAACTCTGAGTGCTCAACTGGATCAACGATGCGTTGGATGTTGATCTTGGTTACCTCTGTCTGCGGCATAAAGAAGATGCAGGCCAAATGACATCAATATATTGAATGTACGAGTATGCGAGGGGATTTTAATATAAGACATAAGCTTGAAAGGAACTGAATAACTTACCTGGCTCAACTCAATTGATTTCAATATAAAGTAGTGTATATAAATGCAGTACAAAGAAAAGCTTTAAAACATGGTTTTCAACTCTGTGTATTTAGAAATACAATAATAACTTTGTATGTATGCAAAGATACAATATGAACTCTGTTTGTATATAAAAATACAAATAATTTTGGTGTATATAAAAATACAAAATACTGTTGTGGGAGTTTCTCTAACCGACAAACATCACTTAAGAGCTATCGTGATAATACACTGTTTTGCCTCACACTGCCAGGGTTGTCTTATACCTTGCCATGAGTAGAACCTGAACTACTAAGTGGATCCACTAGTCTATGCTAAAAAGCACTAAAAGAATCATCTAAAAAGTATGACCCTTTTCTACCCATGATGGCAACACGGTTTATGGCGGCTCGGAGTTCTCTGAACTCTTCCCTATATCGGTGCTCAATACTACTCCCAAAATTTACTAGCTCTTTATGTTTTAACAACATAACTTCTTTCTGTGATTTGAGATAATTGCTCAAAACTTAGCTTAAAGGCTATCTTGGAAATCTCAGTTTCCCTTATTGCTTAATTGTGAAAGCATTTACTCTTTTCTGAAAACTAGCTCATAGGCTCTTTGGAAATCAAAGTTTCCCTTCTTGCTTAGTTGTGAAAGCATTTACTCTTTTTTGAAAACTAGCTCAAAGGCTCTTTGGAAATCAAAGTTTCCTTACTTGTTTAAATATGAAAACATTTTAAAACTCTTTGGAAATACATAGTCCCCATATACTTTTGAAGAAATGAACTTCAACGTTACTCTTTACTGAACTCAAAACTCAAGTCTTAAAACAAAGTTAAAACATTTGTAAAAGACTTTTGGAAGACTCTATGAACTTCTCTTGACTTGGATCTTAACTTCTATTAACTTCTCCTGACTTGACTCTTAACTGATCCTTGAATTGAATTACAGATTCATGTATTGAGATTTGTGATATGAAAGATCTCATGATGTTTAGGAGTGTTTTGAGATAGCTAAACATGAGAAAATATCAAGAATTCACTGTCTGAAAGTTGGTCCGCGACGCAGAGATGTATTTCAATATTTGGTCGCGAAATCAATTTTGAGGCAGAACGGTCTGTGACCGCTCCGCGACGCGAGGGGAAAATTTTCAATAATGAGGAACAGGTCCGCGACGTGGACCTGGTACCTAGATTTGCCCAACTTGTACCTTCTTCATTTTCTAGACCCAATTCACCTAATTTCGATTTTTTCTCCATATCTCTTTAGATTCAGGTACCCACAATATATACACAAGAATATAACTCAAAAAAACTCTAATAATCAATCTTAAACTCTCAAGAACTTCTCAATCTCATCCAAAATTCAAGAACGAAAGCAATTCAAGAATACAACTCNNAAACTCTAATAATCAATCTTAAACTCTCAAGAACTCCTCAATCTCATCCAAAATTCAAGAACGAAAGCAATTCAAGAATACAACTCAAGAACATCAAATTCTCAATCTTTTTAGGACGAAATTACACTGAATAAAACAGGTTTGGCGCGTGGGTGAATGAACCCAATGTTGTGTGAACTCACATACCTCGTAGGGATCACCCCTTGACAAAATCCACGTGCCTAGCTTCAAGAACTTGATGATTCCTTGCTCCTTCTTCTCTTTTCTCCTTTTCGATTTTCTTCTCTCAAAACCCTAACTTGTTTCTCAAAAGCGTAAACTGAATCCAATCAGTTTAGACCCCAACTTAATTACCAAAAACAAAATTAATTAATTGGATGGTGAAAAGACCATAATGCCCTTCTAAAATCCGAATTGGACTTTCATTATTTGAATAGCCCAACTTTCAATGGGCATAATTCACTCATACGAACTCGGAATCGTGCAAACTCGACGACGTTGGAAAGATTATTCCAAGTTTTTTCCTACGATATCTGGAAATACACCTAACTCATTCTGAGCTTGTAATTATGGTCGTTTGAAGTTGACCAAAAACTCAAATTTAACTTAACCAATTTTCCAGATTTTTTATTATTTCCTAAAATCACTTTTTCTAATTCTAGCTCTTTCTTATTCTTTCAATTTGTGAGATGTTACAATAATAGTTATCACTCCAGTATTAATATGGCACCATTTGAGGCACTATATGGGAGGGGATGTAGATCACTCATAGGTTGGTTTGAGGCTGGAGATCTGAAACCTTTGGGGGTTGATTTAGTGAAGGATTCTCAAGATAAGGTGAGGAGCATTCAAGATAACTTTCTAGCAGCCCAGAGTAGGAAAAAAAGTATACATATCATAAGGTAAGAGACACGACGTTTCAAACTGGTGAGAATGTTCTTCTTAAGGTATCACCCATGAAAGAGGTGATGATATTTGGCAAGAAGGGCAAACTAAGTCCGCGATACATTGGTCCCTTTGAGGTTCTTGAATGTGTAGGGTCGGTGGCGTATAGATTGGCTCTACCTCCTAATATATCGGGTATTCATCCGATATTTCATATTTTCATGTTGAAGAGATACCATGGTGACGGGGATTACATAATTAAATGGGACTCAATTATGTTAGACAAGGACCTCCAATATGAGGAAGAACCGATTGCAATTCTTAATCGTGATGTGAGTAAGTTAAGGACCAAGGAGATTAAGTCCGTGTAAGTTCAGTGGAAGCATCGTCCAGTTGAGGAAGCTACTGGGGAAACTGAGAGGGACATGCGAGACAAGTATCCTCAATTGTTTGTCGATTCAGGTACTACTTCATTCTTTCCTTAGCTTATTTTTCCTAAGTTATCACTCAGGAACGAGTGATGTGTAAATTGGTATCTATTGAAACGATCGGATTCCGTCGTTATAGAAAAGCCAACGGAGAAAATTTTTGGGGTGGAAAACTTTTTCGTAGTAACTTGAAATTTCCCAACCTAGTCCAGATTTGGACGAAATCAGAGTCATTAAGGTGTGGGGAAAACTGGTAACAATCGGGTGATTTAATTATGATTTTGATTACATGAGTAAATAGCTAATGCGTTAAGGAATCCGTACGACTTTACGAAATTGAATTCGGGTGAGTAGAACTCCCGAAATCGATCTTAGCATGAAGGGTATTTTTTGAGTGTCGTTGGTTGAAGGTGTGTTGTGAAATGGGGGTTTTAAGAATTATTAAATAGCTCACTGTTTCGTGCAAGCCTCCTTGGCGGTGGTTTTGGTCACTCTGGCGGGGCCGCTGTAGCAGGGTGGGTGCCGCTGTGGCGGGCCAGACGCGATGTAAAGTCGTAAATAAACCCCAAAAATATTTTATTCTGCACTTTTCAACTTTGAGAGCTAAGGAACGACCCCATACAACTTCTTGACCATTTTTCACCATTCTTGAGGCTAAATGTAAGGTTTTAACTCCCTGAATCCGTTTGTTGATCCGTAGAACATAATCTAATGGGTAAATATCAGTGGGAGAGGGTTTTGATCTAGAATCTATGGTGGAAACAACCCTATTTTTGGATACTTGGGATCATGGGTATGATCTAGGGTTGTTAGAATTGTTAGTGATTCGGGTAATTAGTGATTGTTTATTGATTTTCGTAGTATATTGATTGTTTGTAGACCAAAAACAAGTGAAACGAATCTGGAAAGGGAAGGATCAAGTTTCTTAGGGTTTCAAGCTTGTTTCGAGGTAGGTGATGGTTGTGATTCTATGATTGTGTGATGTATGTTTGTTCTTTCTTTATTATGATATATTTATGTATGTGAATGTTGCATTATTGATCACACTTATTGTAAATGAGATAGATGAATAACTATATGTCATGAATCGCTTCTTTATTGTATGATTATTGAGAATGTTCTTGTGATTGTGATTGTGGTGTGTTGATTGGATTGGATACCGCGTTCCGATATACTAATTGGGATCGGTTGCCACGTTCCGGCATAAACATTGGATCGGGTAGACATTCCAGTATGCTAACAGTTTGGATTTGGGTTCCATGAGAGGATCAATGACTTGTTGTAAATGTATATTGTTGAGGATGTGATAATCGATAATGTATATGTTCAGCATTATGCATGTTTATAATGTTGTATTGACTTGCTTATGTTACACTTAGTGGGATAGCCGCGTGATCCTACCAGTACACTGTGGTTGTGTACTGATACTGCGCTTGCTCTTATTTTTGTTGAGTACAGGGCATCTTCAGGCAGCTATTGACAGACCTCATCTAGAAGATTAGTGATCTTGTTCGAATTAAGGGTGAGCCAATTCTTTCGGACTGTCATGAGTTCTCTTTTCGTCTATGTCTACATTTCAGACTTAGATTTTTCTAGTTAGTTATAGTTCATTAGTTGGGGGTTGTAACCCTTCTTGTTTAGACTATGGTTCATTGTTAGATGTTTTGGTACATTGACTTTCAGGTTCTAGGTGTTATTTCCGCATTTGTTTAGTTGTTAGATTTTGTTGGAGTTTATGGGAACTCCCTATTTTTCTTTTCTTAACATTTAACTTACTTCCGTAATTTAAATTCCTTAATTTTTGGTTTAGTTGCTTGGTTGGGTTGTAGTAGTGGTTCTCCCACTGGAGGTTTAGAGTGGGTACCAATCATGACGGTCTGGGTCGTGGCATCCTGGAACTATAATTTGTTCATGAATTTCTAAAGTGTAGTTATGATGAAGAAAAAATGGAAGAGAAAGATTAAGAGATTGTTGTGTGCCTTGAGGAGGAAGATGATTTAATTAGATATATTAATAATATTAAATTAAAATACTTAATAATGCATTGCTGCCGATTTAATAAAATCCTTTTATTTTCATGTGAAATGTTACAAATGGCAATTAACAATTTTCTGAGAGAAAGTAAATGGACAAACTTGAATCTTATTGAATCTTTATTATTTAATAGGAAAACTAAGCTCATGCCCATAAAAGCAAACTAATTATAAACATATACCCCTTATAATTATATCCCCTAATTAATTAAGAAAACATGTCTTTTCCTTATAGCTTTAGTTATTTAGCTCCTTTTTAGTTTTTTTTTATTTCTCTACTTCTTTTTTCTTTTTATTTTTCTTTGTTCATTTAATTTTTTAATTTTTTTTGCACCATAATCTAATTTATACTCCATATTTACTTTCTAAACTTCCATTTTTTTCTCGTTCATTTCTTTATTTGTTTACTTTTTCTCGTTTCTTTTTTTATTCTTTTATGCATTTTTGTTCATTTATTTTTATATCAAATTATCTTATTCTTTATTTTCTTTTTACACCATAATCTAATTCATATTCAAATTTTATTTTCTAGATTCCTTTTCTTCTTTTTATTTTTCTTTTATTCTTAGTTATTTTTTATTCGTTTATTTTCTCTATTTTTTCCTGTTTTTATTTTTCTCCTTTCCCCCCTTTTGTCTCCTTTAACGGTTCCTTTTATTTTTTATTTCATTTTCTCTGTATTTTTAAATTTCTTTAATTAATTTTCCTTTTCTTTTTTCTTCTAATTATTTATTTATTCTCTATAATTTTCTTCCTTTTTCATTAATTTTTTTTTCTAAAATCATAATATTCTTTATTTATTTTTTCACCACAATTTATTTCATATTTTTGGTCATTCTGTATTTTATTTTTTATTTTTCTCATTTCATTTAATTTCTTTTTTTATATTAGTATTTTTTTCAATTGGTTATGTCTCTAATGATACTATCACAATATATCTCTATACTTGTATGATATCATAGATGTATGCTTCAATAAATAGTGAGGTCTCCATGATACCATCACAATATATCTATATATTAACACGGTATCATTGGGATATGCTTCAGTCCGTAATGATACTACCATAGTATATCTGTCATGGTATCATTAATATGTACTTCAATCCTTCAGTGACACCTCCATGATACCATCATATATTGACATGGTATCATTAAGGATTGTTTCATATAATTAACACTCCTCAGATCATGTATGATAGCATCACAGTATGTGAATATACTGTTGTGGTAGCACTACAGTTTCCTTCCTTCATTCATTCACAATACAACTCATTCATTAATGATATCATAATAGTATATACATGTACTGTTATGGTATCATTAAGGTTTCCTACATTCACTCATGTACAACCAACTCAATCCTCAATGATACCAGCATAAACAATATATTCATATACTTCTATGGTACCATTAAAGAACGAGTAGTTTTGTAAACAAATTAGTGAACTTAATATTATTATTTTTTATTTTTATTAATCTAAAAGTAGTTAGTTAATATTTTTATCTTTGTGTTTTGTTTTTGTTAAAAAATAAAAAGAGAAAAAAATAAAAACAAGATAAATTATTTTTAAAAGGGAAATAAATAAATAATAAAAATGTTATCAAATGATATCTGTAATAAATAATAGGCCAAACCCATCAGTGGCCCCCTAAAGTTGGCAGCAATTTCCACTTAGACACTTTAACTAGGCTTTGTTCATTTTAGACACCTCATGTCCGATCACATTGTGTCATTTTGACACTTTTTTCACTAGCACATGTTGACTTCAAGTGCGTGTTAACCAAGTGCGTCCACGTGAATTAGATGCCCAATTATATAATGTCAACTCATTAAAAGTCTTATCATATTAAAGAGAAAAAATAAGAAATAAAATACATGACAAAGTAACTAATGAATAAATGACATGTGGTCGGTCTTTTTATCCCAAAAAATTAAATAAAATATTTGACAAATTTAAAGAAAAATGCAGCTCCCCATAACTTCCCCAGTCATCTTCTCCATTGTATTACTTCATTTTTATTATTTTTGAGCTTTATTTTTTCTATCATAAACCCACACCCACACAATCTACTCTATCATATTCCTTCATTCTCATTATCTTTTCTGTCACACCCACAACCACACAGCCACCTTCCCCGTTTTATTCTTCTTTTTCATGATTTTTTTCTGCCATATTCCCCATTCATTGCACCATCCCTCCCATTTCTTCATTTGATTTAGGGCTAAAAGGTGCAAATGTATAACAACAATGGTTTATATTTAATTGCATCTCTTTTTCTTTAATTTTGTGATATTTGTAGTTTAATTAGGGCTGAAGGTTAGTGAGATTAACATTTACATAGTAAAAATTGAGATTTTTTGGCTCCTATTTTAGGATTATTGTGGGTGAACTTTACATGATTTGGGGGGTTGTTGATATGAGTTCGATTTCTTGTTTCTTTCTGGGTCTATCTGAGTTTGTAGTGCGAAATTTAAATTGAAATTATTATAACAAAAGATTTAACCCCCATTGAAGTACTTTAAGCTTTGAGAAATGATAGGAGAGATAGTGGCTATAAAATGGGAAAGAAGAAGAGAAAAAATAAAATAAAATAGACTAAATAAGTCCCTCACGTGTCATTAGCGAGTGTATAACACTCACTTTGTCATGTCAGCTGAAACTGTCAAAATGACACAACGGAGCCTGGCATGAGGTGTCTAAAATGAACAAAGTTTAGTTAAAGTGTCTAAATGAAAATTCCTGCCAACTTTAGGGGCCCATCGATGGGTTAGACCTAAATAATAATATGAAACAAAAAATAAAAGTAATAAATTAAAAAAAAAAAAAGTAAAACAAATTTGGAGACAAAATGTTAAAAATAAATTAGACTAATTATTTCTTAGTCTATAATTAATTAGTTAATAGTTTTATTTTTTGAATATTACTTTAGTTCAATTACAAATGATATCTCTTTTAGTGATTGCTTTGTTTTTTGAGTAATGGTTTGATTTGTTCTTTTCTTTCTGTGTTCTATCGGGTTTTTTGATCGGATCAAATTATGATGGTTTCATATTGCAGATGAAGTGTTCGATGAAAGTGCTGACTAAGCTTTTGCTTCGTTGATCAAAGAAACCAAATGTGTGTTTCTTCGTTGTCCTCGATTTATTTTTCATGCTTTTATTTGAATTCTCTTCACCTCTTTGATGCTGAATCTGGCTTGAATTTGGTTATTCCCCATTATGTGCTCCGACGTGTTGTCACCATAGTTAGATTTACTATGTGAAAAATCACATTTTGGTTGTTGTTGTTATTATTGTTATTTCAGTATAGTATATAATTTGTTTTATGTTCTGAATAACGAGCAAAACTTGCACTTTCCCAAAAAATACAAATCTTGGGTTGCTGCAGTGGACATTTTGGATACAATTTCAAAATGAGGTCATAAACTTCACATTTTGAATCAATTGATCTGTTGTATTACCTGCTGAAATATGAATTTTACGTATTAATTTGTTATTGTTTACATAGTATGCATATTTTGTGAAATTTTAATTTATAATCTTCTTTATGTAACCCTTGAAATCAATTCCAGTTTCTGCCTCAATCTTGACTGTTTTTGCACAATTGCGAGGGGATTGGTCCTGCTCGCCCATCCTCCTTGTCACACTGCTTTTCCCCTTTCAAAATTTGTGTGAAAATAAGCAGCTGTTTCAAGCGTCTGAGTTGAAATTTTGTGGGATGTAATAAAAGGTTTAATGTGAAAATTTCAATGTCTACCTTTCATCGATGTAATAAAAGG
The DNA here is from genome assembly GCF_019186545.1 of Solanum stenotomum. Lineage (NCBI taxonomy): Eukaryota > Viridiplantae > Streptophyta > Magnoliopsida > Solanales > Solanaceae > Solanum > Solanum stenotomum. The sequence continues at coordinate 81,453,327 of NC_064282.1, read as the reverse complement.
TAGACATTGAAATTTTGTGGAATTCTACATCAATTTGAGTTGGAGTTTTACAAAGTGGGTTCAATTCTAATTAGGATTCATGGAGGCTATTTAATTCTAAACCTAATTCATGTCTATATATAAGATATATTATATGTCCTTAAAAGTATGTTGAAAATTCTACCACAAATTCATGGAATATTCATAAAAAAATCATATTCCGCAAATTCATGAAATATTCATAAACATATCAAATTTTATTTGGATATAAATTATTTAACCAAATACAAATGCGCAGTTAGTATTTGGATATAAATTATTTAAAAATACAAGTACTGTATAACTTTTTTTATTTTGCCTTTCTTCCTTTAAAAGTCATTTTACTATAAGATTTTTGAGTTTTTAAAATTTATTAAAATATAACAATCATTAAAGAATTTCTTAAGTTAAGAAAATTTCAAGGAAGTTGGTATTTTTAAAATTTATCTAAATATAAAGACAATCGTCTGGGAATTGTTATAAAATTTTCCTCTACTTTAATAATTATAATAACTTTAAGGTTTTAATTCTCATTAATAAAATTGCTACATAACTTCGAGTGTAGACCAACATATGTTTTTTGAGTTTTGATTCCCATTAATAAAATTAAGAGAAAAGACATAAAATCATCACTGAAGTTGTCCTGGATTTTCAAAAAAACACATTAACTTTGCAACCGTTCTATTACCCCACTAAATAATTTTGAACATATATTATTAAATCATTTTTTGATCAGCTCCAGATTTTAAAAAGCAAGTGTGTTCACACACCAATCATTACATGACACGTCTTCATTTAATTAAAAAAGTATTTTTTTTTCGTTTTAAGTTTTTTCTTTATCTTTTCTTTTCTTTATTTCTCTCTCTCTCTCTCTCTCGTACTTTTTGACTTATTTTAATTTTGANCCCCCCCCCCCCCCCCCCTCCCCCACTTCCAAGTGATCTATCCCTCCATTTTCTTTGTTTTTCTTCACCTCTCACCCTCACACCATCCCCACGTCAAGTTGAACCATTCTCCCATTGTTTTTATTTTCTTTTTCTTCTTCTTCTCTAGTAAAATTATTTATTTCAGTGATTTTTTTTATAAAAATGAATTCATACTATTTTCTAGACTTTATTGAATTATTGATAACAAAACTAATTATTTCTCTAAGAAAATTTAAAATTTTGAAGGTATCATCAATTACTCCTTTTCATATAACTTCAAAATTAGAAATGATAATTTCAAAAGAATTAAAGAATTCCTCGAAAATTGAAAGAACTTAATTGAAATCAGATAAAAAAACTATATGATACTTCCTAATCATGTTCAAATCTAATGGGTTTATCAAATTGTTCGAAATGTAATAAAATATTTAGATAAAATTTTGGAATTAAAGAGAGTAAAACTAATAGTAGTAAAAAAAAAAAGGAAGGTAAAGCTGTAGTAAAAATGATGACATTGAAAGTGAGAAGCTTCAATGGAGATGATGCTGATTTTTTGAAGAAGAAAGAAAGAGAAAAATAAAAAGGAAAAAAAGTAAAAATAATAAGAAAAATAAGAAAATATATTTTATAATAAAATATTTGTAAAAATAAAATTATCTGGCTTATTTTAGGTTGTTCACTCTCTTTGAGAGAGTGCACACACTCTCTATGTCAGGTGGACAAAAAATGACGTAATAATATTAGTTCAAAATTGTTTAGTGGGGTAATAAAACGCCCGTATAGTTAATGTATTTTTTTGAAAATTCGAGACAAGTTCATGTGTCACTTTATGTCTTTTCTCTAAAATTAAAGAATCAAAAAACTGATAGGTGTGCTTGTTGAATCAAGATCAAGGATATAAAATTTACCTAAAATATAAAGAGTAAACAGTGAAGGAATTTGTTATTTTAAAGATCATTTGTTTTGCCAAAAAGGAAAACTTAATTCTTTTCCTTTTTGGTTTCATAATTTTTGTTGGAGAAGCACTACTAAAAAAACAGTGAATACCGACCTAAAAATTTCCAACCTCAAATGGAGGTCGGTAATTTCCGACCTTCGGAGGTCGATATTTACAAGTAGTCGGTTTTTATGCAAAATAAAGCGGGAAAACCAAATTCCGACCTCCGGAGGTCGGAATTTTTCCCGGAAAAAATGAATTACAATAAAAATACCAACCTCATGAGGTCGGTATTTTTTATATTTAATTGAGAAAATAATACCGACATCAAGAGGTCGGTTTTTATTGTAATTCATTAAAAATTCCTACGTTCTGAGGTCGGAATTTTTTCTCAATTAAATATTTTATAATTCCGACTTCCGAATGTCAGTAGTATATAATTAAAATATGAGGTCGGTATTTTTATTTCATCTAATTACTATTAATTAAAGGGACATCCGGAGGTTGGTATTTTTATTTCATCTAATTACTATTAATTAAAGCGACATCCGGAGGTCGGTATTTTATTTCATCTAATTACTTTTAAAAGCGACATCCGGAGGTCGGTTTGCGAAAAGCGGGAAAACCAAATTCCGACCTCTGGAGGTCGGAAATTTTCTCGGAAAAAATGAATTACAATAAAAACCGACCTCTTGATGTCGGTATTAAAAAAATAAACAAATAACAATATTTTATTTTTTCTCAATAGGTTTTGTGTAAAATAAAAAACAAAAAAAATTATAATACCGA
>NC_064282.1:81405986-81444820 GCF_019186545.1 Solanum stenotomum | reverse complement strand
AATAAGTTAAAATAAATAATGTCGGTTTAGTTAGTGAATTTAGTTGTTGGAATTAAGTCAAAACTAATGTAGTTAAAGTTAAAAAGTTAAGTTTGTTTAAATAAGTTAAAATAAATATTGTGGTTTAGTTGGTGGATTTAGTTATTCGAATTAAGTCAAAACTAATGTAGTTAAAGTTCAAAAGTTGTTATGTTTAAATAAGTTAAAAACAAGAGGTATGCAGCGCTTCAGGCCCAACTAACTTTTCTTTTTGAATCAGGAAATATTCTTCCTCCATGTCCGGCTAGCAGTGGTGGATCTGATCAGGAGGGTGATGAAAATGATAAGGAGAGTGAGGGTGATGAAGAGTAGTTGTATCTATTTGACATTTTAGACTTCTATATTTTTAGAATTGTTTAATTTGATCGTATTTTAGTTTATTTTGAAGTTGGATGAAGTTTATTTTGAAATAGTTTAATGTATATGTTGAAAATATTGTATTGTTTTGGTTGGATGAAGTTTATTTGGCTTTGGGTTGTTTTGGTTGGATGAATTTTATTTGGCTTTAGGTTGTTTTGGTTGGATGAAGTTTATTTGGCTTTGGGTTGTTTTGGTATAAATATGCAGGTGGGCAACTAAAAATTGCAGCAATATGCTTCCTGTTTTGCAGCAAAAAACCGACCTCCGGAGGTCGGAATTCCAAAAATAAAAAATAAAAATACCGACCTCCGGAGGTCGGAATTTCAACATTACAAAATAAAAATACCGACCTCCAGAGGTTGGAATTTCAACATTACAAAAATAAAAAAAACCGACCTCCGGAGGTCTGAATTTCAACATTACAAAAATAAAAATACCGACCTCCGGAGGTCGGAATTTCAACATTACAAAATAAAAATACCGACCTCCAGAGGTCGGAATTTAAAAAAATGAATATTCCTACATAAAATAAAAACCGACCTCGAGAGGTCTGTAAATACCGACCTCCAGAGGTCGGTATTGAATAGCGACCAAGCTTTTTTCGACCTAAGCTGGGATGTCGGTTTTAGGTCGGTATTTCAGGGAATACCGACCTCCGGAGGTCGGTATTTATAGGTCAGTATTCACTGTTTTTTTAGTAGTGAAGGTACAAGGATTTAAGTGATAGTATAAAATTACTATCACAATTTTCAGATTACGAGATATCAAGTTTGCTACGAAGAATTACCTATTGTTTAGATTAACAATGTTCTATTGTATTAGTTTGATTATTAGATATCTCTTTTCATATGTAAAGAGATAGATATCTCTTCATCTTTAAGTCATATTGTGCATACATCCCATTAAACTATAACACAAAGAGGTTGTTATTTAAAGAGTAGAAGAATCATATTGTAAAATCAACATATATAATCAATTAAAATAGTCTATTGAAAAAGCATATATTCACGTTCGTAGTTGCAAAAGAGATTGGCTTGGTACATTTTAGAGCACACACATGTTAGTTCATAATCTTTTACCTAAAATAACGGAACACAAATTAGATAGTTCAGTGATGAAAATTCCATGATGATTTTCAAACATGCTATTTGAATGTGGTCACTAACCACATTTTTAATTTGTGATATTTTCTTTATGATTTCTATGTTGGATATTTTATTATATAGAGGTCTTAAATTGAACAGACACATTTGTTCGTGAAAGAATATTACTGTTTTGAAAAGTGATTTGTTTATGAAAGAACGTGATCTTTATGAAAAATCATCTTATTCATGAAAGAAAATGACTCTTATGAAAAGTCATTTCTTAAGTTTTATAAAAATAAAAACTCTGTAGAAGTAGCCTGAGAAAAATCTGCATGTATAAACAAAGGGCTTTGTTGTATTATTGAAGAGAATTGTTTGTATTTACCCCAATATGTATATGGACAATATCTCTTTAAATAAAGTGATTACACACCTCAAAACCATCTTCTTCTTCAATTATATTTCCTAATATTTTTTCTAACATTCTCTATACTTTTCTTGGTTGCTTAGAGATTAGCTATAGTTTTTCATTTTTGGGGATTAGAGCTTATTTACTTGATTTGGATCCGTTGATGAGTCATAATATTGTGAGCCTGATACTTTCTTGATTGTCTACAGAAGTCATGTGTGTTTAAGGAGGGTGAGTGCTAGCATCATTATTACGGAGAGAGGAATTTTTTAAGGGAGTTTATACAACAATCTATGTGTTAATCAGTTGTCGAGAAGTTTGGAACTTGAGAAAGAGGAGAGTCAGATCAAATCTGGGGTTGCTTTCTCTTTTATCGCTACTGGTAATAAATGTTTTAAATATTTCTCTTCTATAAAAACATGTCTGCTTCATCTAATGCCACTTAGTGTGTAACTAAGTTGATATGCATGTGTGATATGAACTATATATATTATGAATGGAAGCGGATGTAGTATTTAAGATCCAATATGTAAGATTCTTAGTGTTGAACCTCTAATCGATCAACTGGAACTCCATGATCTACTGTCTTTATTTTTCTCCCTCAATTTTCTACTAGAGGGCATAACATGGTCTGGCCGTCTAAATCATGTCTTGAGATGTAAGCTTGAATTTGCATGTTACGCAGCACCTGAGAAATCAGTTGATATGTCCAGTTGAAAGTTATTAATAGTGCAGTATATATGTTAAATATATGTTTTCTCTCCATTGCTCAGAGAGTTTAAGGTACTTGGAGCCATGAACTCTCAAGTTTGAAAGGTTTAGAGTTTCTAATAGTTGACCTGTCAATATTTCAAACAGGTTTTGTATATATTATATACTTTCTCCTAACAAATATTGTTATCACCATCATCATGCTTCTTTAGTATCTTTAGTAGGCTATATATACAAATACAGAATAATGTAAAGTCCAGATTTTTTTAGCTTTGTTTAGATTGATTCTTTTTTCAGATCTAACAACGAAACTTTTGAAAATAAATTTTACAACTTAGCAAGTCATTTAAATTCACCATCTTTAATTTGTTCAAAAGTATGAATTATAGTAATTGTTTGATAGTAAATTGAACGGTCTTCTACATATAGTTAATGCTAAGTCAAATTGAGAGTGATAGTATTTTTAGTAGTTACTACTAATAGTTGGAAAAACTTCTCATTCTTGGTAACAAATTTTAGTAGAATTTATCCCTTCATGAGCTTATCAATGTGTCAGCTAAGAGATATAGCTTTTTTTTTTTTTTAATAAATTGATAAGGTAAACATTTTATGGTTATATTGAGAATGGTATTGGTAGGTTACAGTTTTAGTTGATAAGAGGCAATGATTTTTTAGTGTATCTTTCTTTGTATTGTAATTGAATTCGGTAAAAGTTGATTTTTCTTTTAGTAGGTTTGAGTTGGAGTAAGGACTTTGTTACGACATTGGGTAAGGAGTAAAAAAATCAAGCTGTATTCATTTCATTGTCTCAATCTTTTTTTTGTGGAAAGAGGTTGTAAAAACTGTGTCAATATTTGATTTTTTTCCCCTATCTTTTGAATTGATAAATTTGAGCCTTGAAATATAATGCAATTTAGACTTTCTTCATTTTTGTAATTTTGACTGTTTTTATGTTGTCCAATCGCATAAAATGTTTTCCTTATTTTGAATTTTTTAGTTATTGAAAACACAAGATTAGTAGGTTCTTAGATGAAGTGAATCATTAGGTACTATGGAGAATGAACTAGAGAAAATGTGTGCTACTTATTTAAGGTTTTTGTTACCTCAATGATCGATTTATAGGTAAGTTAATATGCTTATTTTTGTTAGATTATTTGAATTAACTCTTGACTTTAACCAAATGAGATGAGTTGATTTTAATAGATATTTGCATCTAATTAGATTTGATATTTTATTTTATTATGACAATTCATAATTATGAAAGGCTACTATTTCAAATGCTCTGGATAATATTGTTATAATTGATGAGATGGTGTCATTTTGATTATGCGAATTTTTTCCTTTTTGTTGTGTGAATCCCAATGTCCATATGGTTATGAAAACTAAACAAATGAGCATGTTTTTGTTAGTACTGGACCATGTTTCACAGTTAATACTCTGAAATTTGGTAAAACAACTGTTGAAAAAAAAATCTATTCTTAAGTTGTTTTTTCATTCCAAATTTTAAAGAAAGAGAGAATGAATCAAAACATGAATTGTCAATTCTGTGATTTTTGGTAAGACTGATAATTCAAATATTTAAGAACTCTTTAATAAATGTATCTTCTCTTATAATTTAAGAGATTCTTATTTGCACTAGACTTTCTTCTATAGTTTTATTTTATCTTGCACGTAACAAAGTTATTATAATCAGAAATCTTGAGAGCATATGCCATATGTTTGAGAAAGTGAATAGGGTAAGAATATAACAAGTCAAATGAATATCAATTACTTTATTATATTTTCTTCATGAGATGAATAACTCTCAAGTTCAAATTCATAATCCAGAGCTGATGAACCCGAAGGTAGAGTTAAACGTTTTAACGTCAAATTTTTAACAAGTGAAACTTAGTACAGAACAAAAGATGGCGGAAAAAGTCAGTCTTCTACAATTATATCTTCTCCTCACTAGATGAGGCCTTTGAAATAATTATTATCTTTTGTTTATCCTATTTAGTATTAGGAAGCAAGACTATATTATGAGGAGATCACACAATTATGAAATGTGATAACTTGAAACATTTAAAACTACAATGCTATGAAATAGTGTATATAACAAGTCAAATGAATATCGAAAGCGTGATGGCTAGCTATTTTTTTTTTCCAAAAGTGAAGGTTAAAATTTATCTCATTCCTTTAATATTCAATATATATATATATATATATCACCCCGATTCTGCCCTTGACCTCATCTTATGCTCCGATTTGATCATAAATTTTGAAGTTGATTTTAAAATTTAAAATTAAATTTTAATTGACGTGATTTTTGGAAAGTTGTATTTGGACATATATACATTATAGTTAGGGAAAACAAAATTGTGAATGGAAGTCTCAAAAACCCAAAAACTAACTCTTTTGGGGGATTTAAAATATTTGAAGATTGAATTTCAGGGCCTAACAGATACATTTAAGGATAAATATTTAAGAGTGATCCAAAATCTAAGTCAAATGGATATTTAAAGAAGGTACATCCAAAATCTAAGTCAAACATATATTTAAAGAAAAAATGTAAATATCTTATTCAAAATCAAACTTTTTTTTTTCACTATACTTTTGTTTTTTCTTCAAAATCAAAGTCAAACAGATATTTAAAGAAAAAAAAATTTAAATGTTTGATTTAAAATATATGATTAAATGGTAACTAAATCTGCCAAAATTGGGAACCTAATTATAGACAACACATATTCCAAAAAAGACCAACCAATCCATGTGTAAAAAGTTATATTTCCTACCCTATATATATTCCAAGAAAAACCTATATACTTATATCATTACATTTGTTTTTGCTTCAAAGTCCAAAATAATGGCTACTACTAGTACTCTTGAAGAATCTTTCAAAGAAAACCCTCAGAGCCTTCAACACATTCTTCCTATAGATTTTCATTCAATCCAAGAAGTTCCAAACTCTCATTTATGGCCTAATATCAATAATTCCCCAATTAGTCATGCTGAAAAAAACCCTAATGTCCCAATAATTGATCTTTTAGCCCCTAATGTTGTGGAACTTATAGGTCATGCATGCAAAACATGGGGGATATTTCAAGTTGTTAATCATGGAGTTTCTTTAGAACTTTTTGATGAAGTTGAATCTCAGGCAAGACGACTTTTTGCCTTGCCAGTAGAACAGAAGGTGAAGGTCATGAGATCGACTACTGGCGCCACCGGATATGGCACAGCTCGAATTACGCCATTTTTCTCAAAGTTCATGTGGCATGAAGGGTTCACCATTATGGATTCACCACTTGATTATGCTAAGGAACTTTGGCCACATGACAATCAAATTTTTTGGTAAGTACATGGATTGATTTTATGTGAATGTATATAAAAATGAGTTTAAGTTATACACATTAACGATATAAAAAAATATATTTATATAATCAAGTTATTTAGTAAATAATTCTACGCAACAATTATATTTTTCTCATATTAAACATAAATTTAATTACATAGATAATTTGAGCTAATATTAACGATAAATAATTTGAGACGCTGAAAGTTATAGTATGATTCTTATTATTTGTTCATTTGTTTTGCTCTTTGTAGTGATGTGATGGAAAATTATCAAAAGAAGATGAAAGCTCTATCCTTCCAACTCTGGCAGCTTATCCTGAATTACTTACAACCATCTCAAGAACATTCAATTAAGTCATTTGAATCTACAGGAGCTTTACAATTGAATTCATATCCATGTTGCCCTAACCCTAACCATGCACTAGGGTTAGCTCCTCACACAGATTCATTATTCCTAACAATACTCCATCAAACAAATAACACAAAGGGTCTTCAAATCTTGAAAAAAGACCAAGGATGGACTTCAATTGCTCCAGTTTCCAACAATGCCCTCATTGTTAACGTAGGTGATCTTCTTCATATACTCTCGAATGGGGAATTTCCATCGGTTTATCATCGACTTCTCGTGGATCAAACTAAGCATAGAGTCTCTTTGGCTTATTTTTTTGGACCTCAAGTTGATTCTATGATTGTTCCATTAGTTTCTTCTAAGGATAATGTTGGTATTGTACCAAAATATAGAAATGTGAAGGTGAAAGAGTATCTTGATCTCAAGGCTAAACATCTTGAGAAGGTGTTCTCTATGATTAGATTTTAATTATGTCATAGTATTTTAGTACGTAGTTCAGTTGATTGACTACGTAAACTTTAATTTTGTCGATGAGGGTTTGATACCCCATCTTGTAGTCTGCTCACCATTTCCCCTTCCCATAGCCCAATTTAATAAAATAAAATATGGTGTTTTTTCTAGTATCCACTATTTTGAGTAATGTGATCTTTGGCGTAATTCATATATACCATGAAAGTTGTTGGTAGTTTCTAACCAGCTAATTTGTTGAATTTTATAGTTTATATACACTGTTAAAGTGTGCAATCATCTCAGTTAAAACTTGAAGTTCGAAAGAATAATGTTTTTATTTAGTCAATTGTATTTTCAATATGTTCCTCACATACGAATTTATCTTTTTTATGAGTTAAATACACGATCTTTTTTGTAATACTATTAAAGCATGGCAATGAAACTTGAATCCAAGCTTCTTATTTACACTTTCACTATAATAACGTACATGATCATCTCATCTAAAAAAAAAAAGCTATTACAAAATTGAATAGTAACATATTCATATATGCTATACCAACTAATTTGAGATTATAATTTATAGTTTAGCCTTGTGAATAACATTACATTAAATCTCATATTTTCCTAATATTTGTTCTTTTTTTTAGAAATATTTATGTCGATAAAAATATAAAGAACCTACCTTTCTTATAAGAAAAATTGGGTCCAAATGAAGGGAGTTATGTTCCTATTTTGGAGATTGCTTTAGTTTTTTTTCCCTTTAGAAAAGTATCTTTCAGAGGCATAATTTAGTTCTACAAAACTTATGCCCATAGAACCCACAAAGTTTAGTTCAAAGCTCACAAAATTATGCCTTAAGGGGCATAACTTATTCCTATAGAAAATTTACTGGACAAAGTAAAAGTTCTCTAAATTTATATCTTACGAAATTAGGTCGTACCTAAAAATATTTTATCTCGTAGTATTTCATAAAATGAGAAGCAAAAATAAAAATGAAAGATCACTAATTAGAAAAAGTTTCTTCTCATCATATTAAAGGAGCGCAACTCTGTATGAGACTCGTACTGCAGAGCAAGGGGAATAAAGCATAAGGTCGCGCGTTAGCACTCCTACAAGAAAAGGGATGCACTAAGGGACAACGGCTTTTGCGCGCCCTTGCTTCTTGTCGCTTATTTCAAACTCAAGGAAAGTCTTGGTCGATATGAGAGAAACTTAACTCTTTCCTCTTTTGGTTTCATAATTTTTGCTGTAGAAGAATAAGGATTTAAATAATATGCACTATAACAATAACAACAAGTATAACATACCCAGTAAAATCCCACAAGTGGAGTCTAGAGAGGATAGAGTGTACGCAGAATTTACTACTACCTCGTGGAGGCAAAGATATCAAGTTTGCTACGAAGAATTACCTATTGTTTCATATCAACTTAATAAGGTTAGTGAGATGGAATCGTTTGGTGTGCATATGAATCTTATTATGAAGAGCAGCCACATTCAATCAAGGATAGTTACAGTGACAACTGAATAAATCTAAATTAAGCTGTTGGAAGATCCTTACAGTAAGTATTTTGTTTTTGTATCAGCAATAATCCACCATATATTGTCATGGACAGCAGATAACTCAGAAAATCCCTGACAATGGTTAATTCATCTAGTTAAGTATGCCCACGTTCAGAAGACAAAGGTAGCGGCGATATGATGCTTGATTAGATGTGTGGATATAGTAGGAGAAATAGGATAAGGAAAGAAGTTATACAGGGCAAGGTGGGAGTGCCTCCGTGACAGACAAGTTAAGGAAAGCGAGGTTGAAATGAATGTGAAGAGATCTGCACGGATGCACCAGTAAGGAGGTGTGAAATGTTGGTTGTAGCACGAGTTAGGAGAGTAGAGGTAGGCCGAAAAAGAACTGGGGGAGGTGATTAGACAAGACATGACACAATTTCAACTTACTACGGACATGACCATGTAAAAACTTAGTGATCTAACTACTTGAACTGAATTGAAAGCTTTCTAGAACAAATTCACATTGTTTCCAATGACAAGTTTTAAATTTCAATCAACTGAAATTTACAGCATAGCATTGCACCTATATAAAGGAATTTCTATCAACTATTCTAGAACTAACTCACATGTGAATCACATGTCTTTAACAGAATTAGTAACAGAAAATTAACAGCCTAACAAGACTTAACGGCCAGCAACTTGACAGTTCCTCTATAACTCAATATAGCTCAATACTCCCCCTCAAACTGTAGGGTGGAAGACATCTAACACACCAAGTTTGGTCAATAGCAAGTGATGTTGAGAAGCACCTAATCCCTTGGTGAAAATATCAGCAGGTTGCATAGATATTGAGGACTGATAAAGTTTGACTTCACCTTCTCCTGTATAAAGTGACAGTCAATTTCTATGTGTTTTGTACGTTCATGGAACATTGGATTCTCAGCTATTTGAATAGCCGATTTGCTGTTTGTGAATACTAAGATTGGACTTGCAACTGGACGATGTAGCTCCTTGAGTAAACCTGCCAACCAAACCAACTCTGCAACTAGAGATGCCAAACTCCTATATTCTGCTTCAGCAGAGCTTCGACTGACTGTTTGTTGTTTTTTCGACTTCCAAGAAATCAAGGAATCTCCAAGTTTTACCATGTACCCTGTGACTTATCGTCTTGTATTAGGACATGATGCCCAATCTGAGTCACAATAACCAATGAGTTTTGTGGGTTCAGTTCCTTTTTTCAGTAAAACTCCAAGCCTAGGGACCTCTTTATATATCTGACAACTCTTAGTGCTGCTTCCTAATGTGAGGTTTTAGGATGTTGCATGAATTGACTTAAAACTTGCACGCTGAAACAAATATCAGGCCTAGTAATCGTCAAGTATAACAACTTCCCAATTAACCTCTGATAGGATGATATAACTGTAACACCCCTCAAAATGAAGTAGGATAAAGTAGAGCCTCACATGGGCCCTATGCATTAATAACTTGTTAAAATAATGAAGAATAACCTTTTTAGTCAGTTTTAAAGAGTTTGGAGGTCAAACGTCAAGGGACGACGAAGACGTTTGAAAACTAGTCTTTTACGTGTTGGTGTGTTCTAGTATGTTGTTCATGTTTTTATGTGTTGTATGGAGTCTAAAACAAGTGGAGGTGACCCTAGTATCTTAATAAATGTTTTTAGGGTCAAAACGTTCGGATACGACACCCCTGGGGCCACCCTAAGGGTCCCCGAAGAGGACCCCAACCTTGGCCAAGCATGAAGTTGTTCTTGGAGGGAGTGGCTCCGCGTCGCGAACCTTCTCCACCAATGGCCAAAAAGTGGCTCCGCGTCGCGGAGACACCGCAGACTCTACTGTCTCGAATTTAATTTCCAGAAAACTTGTGGGAACACTTCCGCGTCGCGAACTTGTTTCCCGACGAAATCTTCGAAAATAAAACTCAAGTTGGACTTGTTTAAAAAGGTCCAACTAAGTGAGGGGTAGTTTGGGTACTTTGGGTAATTATTATTTTAAGCGTTTTTAAGTATTTTAAAGGTATTAAAACATTTAAGAGGTGTTTTTGAATTGATTCTTCCAAAATCAAAACTCCAAAGTTCTTTCTCTCTCTAAAGTTCTCTCAAGTTCAAGGAAGAAGAAGGTGGAGAGCTAGGGTTTCAATTGAGGGTTCCCTTCCACCAAATTCTGTTGAGATTTCATCAATTGAGGTATGGTGGCTCTTCATCAAGGACTCATCTTCATCCTAGAGTCAATTTCAAAGGATTTTACAATGTTTTCAAAAAGTGACTAAAAGCTTGTTTTTGAATTATATCAAGGGTTCTTGCATGAAAATGATTTGAAATGTTTGGGTATGGATTAATTGATGTTTGTTTGTGGTTTTTGAATGAAATACTCCATAAACCCTTGTCTTCTACAAAACCCTAAAATTTGCTATGAAGTGGGTCTGTTTCTATAAATTCAAAGTTGATGGAATTATGTGTAAAGTGAATGGTATTGATATCTCTTGTGTTGTTTAATATTTATTTATGATTAATTATTGATAATGGATAATTTAAGGGTGGTAAGCGTTATGGGTGAAGTATTGGTGATTTTGGCTATGGCTTTGGATTATGGTAAGAAGGCTTGAACTCTCTTTATTGAATTGATTGTTGTTGGTAGGTTGGATTCACCTTTGGTGGAAGTGTTATATCTTAGTCTTGTGTGGTATTATTGTGAATTGTAGCCATGAAGGCATTGGTGAAGTTGTTGTATAATGTGGGAATATTGCATTATTGTGAATTGAGTCCATGAAGGGCATTATATGAGTGTTATTACATTGTTGTATTATTATACACATATGAGGCTATATGTAAAGTCCTATATGAAGCTATATGTAAAGTTTGTATGAAGCAATAATGTGAAGATGTTCTAATGGTATTAATGTGATATTGTATAAAGTGGTATTATGCTAATGTGAAAGCATGTTTCTCTTGAAATGGTGATATGTGGTGATGATGGACTATGATGAGTCTCTATAAGATGATGTTGTAGCTCATATGCTAGACTTGAGTATCTTGTCTTGTGTCATGAAAGCTTGATTATGTATATGAGTATATGAATGTTTGGTTGTGCTATGACTTAGTAATGGAGCTCTTTCTATAAATGCTAAAAGAGGAATTCTAGGCCAAGACTTGAATTGGTAAGACTTAAGCATATTGCCTTTTTATGAGTCTAGCTTTCCTAAGTAAATGTATAACCTTGAAGGATGGGCCTTAGGGTGATGTTCCCTTCTTGAGTGAAATGATAGACTTAGAGATGGATGGAGCCGGAACGGCATGAGAATCCTTATCTAAGAAAGTCAAATGAGCTATCCTTATGAACCTAGATTGGCTATGACTAAGAAATGGGGCATTTCTTGGGAAGAGGTACTATGAGTTGGTTGAACTAGAAAAGGAACCCTCTCTAGTACATATGTGATTGAATACTCTATGAAAACCAAGGCTAAGCACTGAGTGGATGTGGTTAGGATGGTGGCCTAGTTGAGCATGAGATTAGGCACAATGAACATCATTGGACATCTCTTAAACCAAGTGCCAACATGGGTTGCTTTTAGTTCTACCCTTGGCAAGTAGAACAACCTCCACAGAGTAGGATAGACTCCGGATTCCATACCTTGCTAGTATGGTCTATGTCGGTTAAGGCCTATTTCCATCATATGGGATGTGCACTCTATTATTGGATAGGTTCTACAATGTGTAGGTAGTAGTATGGGATGCTATCTACACATGGCACAAGTAAGCTTAGAAGATACTAAAGTGAGTTCCCTAAGCCTTAGGGCTATTATGTGATTGTCCCCTATATGCTTGTGTGTCTCCCAAATGGTTTTATAAGAATGTTGACTCAATATGTTATAATGTAATGATAAAACCCTTGTCTATGGTAACTCTTAGGAACACTTAGGTGTATATGAAGAGGTTGTATGGGTGGTCACTTCATTATTCACTTAAGTGTGGCTTAGGGTGACTTGAGATAGAGGCTTAAATGGTAATGAATGACTTACTTTGCTATCTTGTTTAAGTATTGTACACTTGTGTTAATTGAGTTGCAAATGATGTGAATATGGTCTTAATTGTGAATGGTGACTTGAAATGTGGGTTTATGCTTGTGGTTGTAAAGGTTTGTTAAAGAAGGTCTTAAAAACATACATTCCTTGTAAATGTCCGTTGTGCATGTTTTCTTGCATGGTCATCATACTTACTACTTATTGTACTAATTCCATATTTCTCTATTGTTACAAGTGTAGGTGGTGGAAAGTGAAGAGATCTTTTGAGGAAGCTTGGGATATTGACTCTTCTCAAGAAGCTTGGTATGTCCTCATATATTCAAGGACATAGTTGTTACCTTTCTAGTATTTCCACTTAGACATTGTATAAGACTTATATTTTGTTGTAAAGGGCCGTGCCCCTAAGATTTTATATTCGTGTCTAAGATGGTACATGAGACTTAGAAATTCTACTTCGTTACACTTGAAAGATTTTATGAGTATTATGAATTTGTTTTAAAAAGTGTTTAAATTCCTTACGGTTTTTATTACCGAATGCGATGAATGAATGCTAAGAGGCTTGTATTTGACCTCCGAGAGGTCAAGTACGCATGTTGCGACTTGGGGGTGCTCTCGGGTCGTTACAATATCATTTACTTCAAGATCATTAGAGCCACCAGTATGTTGATCATATTCTAGGTTGGTAAGTTTGTGATTGAACTCTAAAGGAGTGCTTACTGCTTTGGCTCCACTCAGACCAACTTCTTAAATAAGTTGCAATGCATACTTCCTTTGATTAAGTAAAAGTCCATCTTTGGATTTCAAAGTTTCTATTCCCAAAAAATATCTAAGATTTCCCAAATCTTTCATCTTGAAGTTCTTATTCAAAGTGGCTTTGGCTTCTTGAATCAAGTGGGAATTGTTTCCTGTAATCAAAAGGTCATCCACATAGACTAAACTTACCACTAGATCACTTCCAACTTTTCTAATGAACAATGAATGATCATGAGCACTTTGAGTGTATCCTGCTGCCAACAGAGCTTCAGTGAACTTGATATTCCATATGTATGAGCTGAAACAAACTACTGGATTTAGTTATACAAGAAGGAAACTTCAGTCTACATTGTTTTGCCAAGGGACAAATCATGCATTCTTCTTGTATACTAACATCTACTATATTCTTCAAAATGGGAATATGCTTCATTACTTTCATAGAGGGATGCCCCAATCTGAGATGCCACAGCTTCAAATCTGACATCCTTTTGTCTCTAACTACTGCTCCTGCTACTGAGAGTGCTTCATGCTTGAGAATGTAAAGACCTTCTTCCTTACCAATCCCAATCACATCCCCAGTATTGAAAGCCTGCATTGTACACAGATTAGGATAAAAAGACACCACACAATTCAGGTCCTTAGTCAACTTAGAAACTGACAGCAGATTGAATCTGAATTCTGGTACATATAGAACATTTTGCAGCTCGTAGTCTCCCAAAATTACTGCATTACCAATGTGTTCTATTTGAATTTTATTCCCTGTAGGTACTTGTAATTTATTAAGATTTGACTCTGTTAATTGTTTGCAATCATGTAGGATCTTATCACAATAAGTAACATGAAGTGTAGCCCCAGAGTCAATGATCCACTTCATACCTGCTACTCACATTATCATGTTTAGCATGCATACCTGTAATTGTGTCACGCCCCAAGCCTACACCCTGGGCGGGACCGACACCCGGAGACCATTTCTGGCCCCAAGCGAACCCTTGGCCTGACTTTCTTAACTCAGCGGAAACCTAACTCAACATAATAGCTCAATGCAAATGCAAGGTTACAAGATAACTTACTTATAAAATCTGGCCACAAAGGCAACTCGAATCTCAAAATAGGATATTTACATATATACATAGATGAGAGACTCAAAACTAACTAACTGACTGTCTATGAAGCCTCTAAAATACTGAGATGGATGTTGGGACAGATCCCACACATCCTAATAAAACAAAACTTAAGAACACAAATCAACTGAGTCCTCCGAAAAGCAAGGAGGCTCACCACTGACTCTGGAGTGATCAGCTGGATCAACGACGTACATGATGCTGATCCCGGGTACCTGTGTCTGCATCATAATAAGATGCAGGGCAACTGGCATCAGTACATGAAATGTACGAGTATGCGAGCTGGAAAGCTAAACCATGGCTTAAGCTTGAAAGGAATACAAGAGAACACTTACCTTGGCCCTATACGACTCAAGAATAACTTAACTGAACTCAATATATATATATATATAAGGCAATAAGACACATGCAATATATAAAGCTTTTAAAACATTGCAAACAACTTAGTTCGTTAATGATTAAAGCAATAACAACTCAACTTTATTTATATAAAAGTAATATAACTTTAATGGGAGATTCTTTAACCGACAGCCACCACTATGAGATCTAGTGGTGGTACAACGTTTTACCTTACGTTGCCCAAGGACCATCCTATACCTTGCCGTGATATAGGACCTTACTTTTGCTTAGTGGATCCACTAACCTAATCTTACGTGATCATCTAAAATGAATGATATGTCAAGTCCCATGTTGGCGCATGGTTCTTATGGAGAGTTGAGTTAACATGAACTTGTGTCCCCAATTCGGTGCTACTCCCAAAAATGCTTTGGCTCATAAGTGTTTTTAACCACATCTTTCTTTAATTGAGATAATTGCTCAAAACTTAGCCAAAAAGGCTCTTTTGGAAAACATGATTCCCTTCTCACTCAAATGTAAAAACATTTACAAACCTCTTTGGGAATACTTAGTTCCCTAGTAGCTTTTGAGAAAAGGACTCAACTTTATGCTCTTGACTTAACTTGAAACTCAAGACTCTTTACTTAACTTGGAACTCTACACTCTTGCTTGACTTTGAAACTTGAAATGAAGTTAAAACGTTCAATAATGACTCTTGAAAAGCTTGGAGGACTTTCTTGGACTTATTACTTAACTTTACTTGACTTAACTCTAACTTCACTTTGAATTCGATCTTAACTTGCCTCGGATTGAACTATGGATTCAAGGTATATGATCACATGTTTATGGATGAATTCGGGATGTCTAAATGTACCTTAGAGTGTTGGAAACAACTATAAAACATAGGTATAATACCTAGGAACATGCATGAGAAAGTGGGGAAGCAATGGGAAAACTTGGCGCTCTGAGAGGTGCGGAGCGCCAGATCTCAAACTTCAGAGGGGTCTGGTTGGGGCTCTGGTAGGGGCGGCGCCCCAAGGGCTGGACCTCAGAGTCCCTTTTGGGGCGCGCTGGCTAGCGCGACGCCCCAGCCCTTTTCCCCGAATACTTGACTTTTCTCCTTCCTTTTCCAACTCTAAACCTCCCTTACCTTCAATGGTTCCAACCCCAAACACTAAGGATCATAAAAACCCTAAACATACACTAGATTCAACTCAAAAACACAACCAAATCATGTCCCATAACCAGCAAGAACTTCAACAACAACATCAACAACACAACCCAACAACTTCAACAACATATCCAATCTTTTCTAAATAATAAAAATGAGTTTGGTGTGTGGGGGAAAGGATCAACCCAACACTAAGAACTCACATACCTAGTGGGGATCACCCCCGACGATATCCACGACAGAAACTTGCTTGATATCCTCTTTCTCTTCTTCTTCTCTTCTTCACTCTCAAGCCCTAGCTTTCACTCTTTTAAAATGGGATAAAAATGATCCAAAAATAAGCCTAACACACAATATAACCCCAAAAGAAAAACTAGGGAAAAGACCAAAATGCCCTTAAAATTTCCGGACGGATTCCCTGCCAACTGCCCAACTTTCAAAGGGCATAACTCGCTCATACAAACTCGGAATCGAGCAAACTTGGCGGCGTTGGAAAGATCATTCCAAGGGCTTTCCAAACATAACTGGAACTACTCCTAAATCATCCTGAACTAGGAGTTATGACTGCTCAAAGTTGGACAAAACTCACTGATTTCCCACACTTAGCCAAATTTCCAGATTTTGAATTTTTTTCCAAAAAATGACTATTTTCGATTTTTAAGCCTCTTCATAGTTGTTTCAACTTACTGGATGTTACAAACTGCATTGGCTTTATAACTTCCTATGGTCTGGGAAACCATAATCTTCAGCACTTGATCATCGTGTTCCGTTGTGAAATATCCTCCTGGAAAATGAAAGTGGGATTCTGATCCTGATGCTGCTGTGGTTCCTCCTACTGAAGCAGGTGATCCAACTTCAACTGTTGAGACATGAGCATGAGGCATGCTATCCTCATTAGTAGATACTTTCCTTTTGCTCTTGAAATTAGTAGGAAAGCCTACAATCTTGTAGCAAGTCTTTTTTGTATGGCCTTTGTACCCATAGTGTGCACAGATCACACCTGATTTTCTTCCTTGTGAGACATGACCTTGAATCTTCTTGGATTGGGAAGTATTAGGTTGATACTAAAAGTTTTGTGGCTGATTGTTGAATCTTGAACCTCTTCCTGTTAGCATAGTTATGGGATCCTTTCCTCTTTCCATCATACCTAGCTTTCTTTGGCATTCCTCTTGAATTGCCATTGCATAGGCTTGATTCACATTTGGAACTGGCAAACCAAGCGGAATTGAACTCCTAACTTAAGCATAACTCTCATTCAATCCTACTAAAAATTGCAATAACCTCTTTGTCTAATGTGCTCAACATGAGAATTTGACTCCTGACACTCACATGATGGGGATGGCACCATAACATCTATTTCATCCCATAAATCTCTCATTTTAGAATAGCATGTGGTCACATAATTCGTTCCTTGACTCATCATACTGTTCTCCTTCCACAAATGAAAAATTCTAGTCAAGTTAGATTTATCAAACCTCTCCTTGAAGTCACTCTAGATCTTGTCATGCTCGAGCCTACACCCTGGACGTGGCTGGCACTCGAAGACCATTGTTGGCCCTAAGCGAACCCTTGGCCTGCCTGGCTTACTTAACTCAGTGGAAGACAATATTCATACTTATAATGATCAATAACACTTAACTGAACTGAATAATAAAATAACTAAGAATGTTTAAACTTTAAACATTCAACTTGGACAAAAGTGGCAACCCAAGTCTTAACAATAAGAAATGATAATGAAAAGACTCAAAGGACTAACATCTGACTGTCTATGAAGCCTCTAAAACAACTGAGATGGATGTTGGGACAACCCCACAACATCCTAATGAACTAACTAGAAAGCAATGAAAACAGATCCTCCGGAATGCAAGAAGGCTCACCGACTGACTCTGAACTGCTCACTGGATCAACGGTGCGCTGGAATGCTGATCCTAGTTTCCTGTGTCTGCATCATAAGACGATGCAGGCCAACTGGCATCAGTACATTGAATGTACGAGTATGCGAGTTAGAATGCTAAACAACATAGGCTTGAAAGGGAATTTGAAAGAAACACTTACCTTGGCTCTTCTCAACTCATGAATACTTAACTGAACTCATTTCAATATAAAACAGTTTAAAACAAGTGCAATATAAAGAAAAGCGGTTTAAAAACATGATGTCAACTCTGTGTATATATAAGGATACAATATAACTCTGAAATGTATGTAAAAATATAATAAACTGATGTATATAAAAATACAATAACTTCTGTGGGAGTTTCTCTAACCGACAACCATCACATAAGAGCTATAGTGATGATACATCGATCTACCTCACGCTGCCAGTGCATCTTATACCTGGCCAAAGGTATATGACCTGAACTACTAAGTGGATCCACTAGTCTATTGTGAAAAGGGTTCATCTAAAAAGTATGACCCTTTTCTACCCATAGTGGCTACATGGTTTATGGGGGTTGTGAGTTGTCTGAACTTTCCTCCATATCGGTGCTCAATACTACTCCCAAAATATATTAGCTCTTTATGTTTTAAAAACATACTTCTTCTGTGATTTGAGATTAGTGCTCAAAAACTTAGCTCAAAGGCTATCTTGGAAATCTTAATTTCCATTCTTGCTTCATTTAGAAAGCTATTATTCTTTTCTGAAAACTAGCCCAAAGGCTCATTTGGAAATCTCAATTTCCGCTCTTATTTAAAATGTGAAAACATTTTTAAATCTATTTGGGAATACATTGTCCTCATATACTTCTTTGAAGAAAAGAACTTCAACTTTACTCTTTACTGAACTCAAAACTTAAGTCTTAAAACAAAGTTAAAACATTTGTGAAGGACTTTTGAAAACTTTAAGAACTTATCTTAACTTGACTCTTGACTTCTCTTGACTTTGACCTTAACTGCTCTTGACTTGACTCTTAACTGATCTTTGAATTGAATTATGGATTCAAGAATTAAGATTTGTGACTGGAATGATCTCATGATGTTTAGGAATGATTCTAGATAGTTAAACATGAGAAAAGTCCGAAAATCAATATTTGAAGGTGGGTCCGCGACGCGGAGGCATAATTTAATTTTGGTTCCGAAAATGTCTTTTGAGGTAGAACACCTCATGTCAGCTCCGCGACGCGAAGCTAAAATATTCAAATCTGGGCACTAGGTGCGCGACGCGCGGCCACCCTTTAATTTCGTTCGACAAAATTTCTTCTTTGTTTTCCAACCCCAATTCACCCAAACTCGATTTCTTTTTTTCAAATTACTTTTAGATACAGATACCCATCAAATGTACCTAAAACCTAACTCGAAACGACCCTATAATGTGACATTTCGAACTCAGAAACTTCCCAACTCAGTCAAATTCAAGAACAATATATGAATTCAAGAATAGGTATCAAGATCATCAATATTCAAATGCTTTTAGGACGAATCCAAACTGAAATAAATATGCTTGGCACGTGGGAGAATGATCCCAACGTTATGAGAGCTTCACATACCTGATAGAAGTAAATCCTTGGCGAAACACCCAACTCTCTTGATCGATCTTGATGAATTTGCCCTTTTTCTCCTTCTTCTTTTCTCTTCTCCTTTCTCCTTAGCCCTAGCTTGAAATCTCAAATTCTAAAACTGACTAAAATCTTATTTGACCCATATTAAACTCCTAAAAATGGATTAAAATAATAGGGAAATGGAAAGACTAAAATACCCCTTAAAATCTCGGATTGGACATTTCCTTAATCCAATGACCCAATTTCGAAAGGGCATAACTCACTCATACAAGCTTGTAATCGCGTAAACTTGGCGGAGTTGGAAAGATCATCCCAAGGGCTTTTGAACCATATCTGGAAACACACCTAACTCATCCTGAGCTAGAAATTATGGCCATTAGAAGTTGGCTAGAAACTCACTTTAACTTGCTTAAAAATTTCCAGATTTCCTCATTCTTTCCAAAAGTAACTATTTCCAGATTTTAAACTTCCTTCTAGTTCTTTCTAGTTGCGAGGTGTTACAGATCTTCCTCGAACTCGATGCATACACAATGCTGGTTAACAGCTCTGGTGCTACTGTTGCACTGATCCACGATAACAGAACTGCATCACATCTTTCCAATCTGATTGCCAAATCTCCTTTGTATGTGCTCTTAACGCAGGTGCTATCAACAAATCCAAGTTTGTTTTTGACTAGTGGTGCAAGGCGCATTGATCTACTCCATAATCCATAATTCTCTGGACCTATAAGCTTTATTGGAATTAAGGCAACACCAACAGTATCAGATGACTGTAGATGTAAAAGATGATTGTGATCGATTTGTGGATCAATTTCTAGTGCGACTGGATAATTCACCATTGTTGCAGTGCTATCCACCATTGTTGAATCTTCGAGCAACTAACAATGAAGCCTGCTAGTTCTCTAAGAACTTTCGACCATTAAGTCTGATACCATGTTAAATTAGGTCTTAGGCCTAACTCACACCCCAAAAGCTAGCTCAAGGGGAGGAGGATTGCTCAAGCCTTATAAGGAGTCCACCTATCTCAGTAACCACCAAAGTGCGACTTTTGTCATTCTTTAACACCCACCTCACGCTCAATGCTTAACATCTTGTGCGTGACAATTTTGATTTTTGGGGGCCCCAACATTGGGTGAGATGGACCCTACTCTGATACCATAAAAACTTTGTGATCTAACTACTCGAATTGAATTGAGAGCTTTCTAGAACAAATTCACATTGTTTCCAATGGCAAGTTTTACATTTCAATAAACTGAAATTTACAGCATAACATTGCACCTATATAAAGGAATTTCTATCAACTATTCTAGAACTAACTCACATGTGAAACACGTCTTTAACAGAATTAGTAACATAAAATTAACAGCCTAACAACTTGACTTAACGGCCAGCAGCTTGACAGTTCCTCTATAGGTCAATACCATGGCTTGCCGAGTATTGTCACACTTCATTTGGGAGAGGTAGGGGCTAGCCTCCTCTCCTCTTCTCCTTATTAGCAGTATTATTTAGAAGTCGCATAGTTTCTTATTTTTTAAAGTACATTACTATGCTTTATTTTTCTTTGTATCTTGTTGTTTCTGTTGTCATATTTTTCTTCGATGATAACTGAGTTATGTAAGCTCCTATCTGGCATTGTAAATAGATATTAGAATTAAATGCTAGATTTCAAGAATGAAAGTTTATCTTTATCGTATTCAATATAATCTCAAGGCTAATGCCAGTAAGAAAGTCTCTCCTACAAACGACCAAAGATATTTTTAGGCAGTAATGAAATCCAATTGGTTAGACCAAGGCTTAAAGGTAAGTTATACAGAGTTTTGGTTAGACCAGCATTGTTGTATGTGTCAAAGTACTGGCTAGTTAAGTATGCCCACATTGAGAAGATAAAGGTAGCAGTGATAGGATGCTCGATTAGATGTGTAGGCATAGTAGGAGAGATATGATAAGGAATAAAGTTATACAGGGCGAGGTGGGAGTGCCTCCGTGACAGACAAGATAAAGAAAGTGACGTTGAAATGAATGTGAAGAGGAGGTTAAATACCAGGATTTTTGCTGTGAAAGGGATCGAACCCATGACATATGACTAATCCATACATCTAGTGTTGTGCTTCATCAATAGATCAAGACCCTGCGAACTTAAGCATTGACATATTAAGCAGATCCAAAATTTGTATAAAAAATTATTGGGACAGTCACGGCATAACTACATCTAGCTCCTACCAGAGACGAAGATTTTAGAAATATATGAATGTGCCAGACAAAAGAAGGTCAATCACTTACCGTCCTAAAATAAGCGCAGTCAGAGCAGTTGTTCCAGAGGTATTATCAAGTGATTGGGTAACAGCCAGTGCATTATCAGCTTTAACAAAAGCATTCCTGATAGCTCTTTTGATCATCGATGGAATATGCATATCCTCTACAATAAAGGGAATAAAAATATTAAAGGTGGACAATTACAGACTTTCTTTATTAGCTTACTGCAGCAATCAAGCTATTCAATCTCAAGACAAAGAAAATTTTATAAAATTGAGATCTTGTTTTGACAGCTTAATAGTCTTTTAGTCTTGCCAGAGACTAGAGAAACTTATGTGCTAGTAAAAGATGTAGAAAACTTCTTGTGCTAGCTTGGTATAAAACAGACTTAAATGGAGCAACATGTGCATCAAGAACGCATATATCCGACCCCAACTTGCTTGGAATCAAAGTTTGTAGTTGCATGTTACGGTCTTACAGATAAACTTTTTTTTACCTTCTTCATACTATATAAATTCAGCCTTTTTATTTCATGAAACCCCTACCAAGGTTGTCATTTTTATTCTTAGATGAAGAAAACTCTTGAATTTTGATAGGATATGGGAGAAGGAGCCGATAAGAACTTGGAAATTTATGTACTAATTTTGTATTTATTTTTCCATATAGATCAAAGTCTTAAGAAGGATGTATGAATGTATTTTTTACTTCTTTGTATTTTGGTGCGTCATTTCTCTATTAGACTCTTAATTTAGTTTTGTATGAATGTTTTATTTCCATAATTCTATATTTTTCTTTGGGCTTAAATTAACAATTTGTTACTTTATTGAGAGTTTGTTGACTATTAACAAAGTTCAGAAATTACAGTTAGTAGCTCAAAAAGAAGTAATCCATATGATAAATTCCATATTCTTCTTTACTGAATGATTGCAGGTTTCTCCACTACAAGGGTTAATGTGCTGTCCATCAACCCCACTCCTTTGTATAATACTAGTACTGCTTTGTTGCCAAATCTAGCTTCACTGTACATGCTTTTGGCCATTTGCACCAAAAATAAAATAAAATCTTTAAACTAACCACATACCATATAAAAAGCTATCAAAAAAATGTAAAGAAATTCAAAATAATTGGACAAAATATTCTGGAAAACAAACAGGATCAATCTAAACAAATTCTACTCATACTCAACATCAGCAACCGGTTCTACGGAAACAAGTAGAGTAGTATTAGAAACTCTGGGAAGAGCTAACAAACTTTCTATCATTTTTGAACAACCACGGTTAGCTGGGACTATAACCAGTTTCACCAGATTTTTTGCATGCTCAAGCAAGTACTTCATCAGTTCAGTTTGCTCTGTTGTCGTGTCAAATGTGAGGGGACTCCACTGTAAATGAACTTCAAGATTTTCAGATTCCACAACGAACATATAAATATGTTGTCATAATTGTCTTCCAACACATCCACGTCTTTACGGCAGTAATTTAAGAAAGGGCAGTCCTAAGGATACAGAAAAACCACAAAACAGAATATAATTAAATGAGGGGCAAAAGCTTAACAACATATATCAACAATAGACAAGCAAGTGAAACACTTTTCAGAAATAAATATAGATAGACGAGATTAAGTACATTTTTATGTGAAGTTGTATGAGATCAATGGGCATGTAGTAGTAATGTTTTTATGTGACCAAAACACTATATCAAACACAATTCTCTCTAACTAAACAGAACAGACACATGAAGAAAACAAAATGAGTGAAGACAAAACAAAAGTATTTCGAAACATTAAATCAGTTGAAAACATGCATACTTACCCCTTTTAAGATGTATTGTCAAATTCTCTAGACAAGGAGTTGAACTTAATAGTATGTCAATGCCAAGGAAGGTATATTTGTTAATCCTAGCATTTATTGTCAGTTGTTTGCACTCCAACAACGGTAATGAAACATCTTCGTTTTGCAACACCAACACAGAAATTATCTATACAGGACATAGAAGTAGATTCATCTTAGTATAATGAGTATCAGAATATCAATTTATAAGGCTTAATAACATACCAAACTAAATAACACTAGTAGGCCATCCTCTAGTTTTTCTGTCGTGCAATTTAGTGTGTGATTTACTTCTAGGTTTTGCTGATGACCTACTCTTTTTCTTGCAAAGGCAAACTTCATTATATGAAAGCTTCAACAAATTCTCTCAAGCTTTGAACTTGTTGCCAATTCGAGTAACAGTTTTGTCAATTTTTGAGGTGCCAAGCCAGAAACTCAGGAACAAAGGGGAGAGTTGTTAATCATATCTTTGGCAAAATAATTTTAGATTTTTTCTAACTGTTGTGTAAAATCTCTTGTTTAAATACTATATATTCTTTTACATATTTCATGAGTTACTTCATGTCCTAAAAGAGAGAGATGCTTGTTCAAATCCCGTCTCCACTCTAAATTAGAGACATTGAGTGAGTTATGAAGTCATGGACAGTAAACTAACCTCAATATACAAAGATGGGATGATTAGCTCATTAGCACATACTACGCTTGTCAAGTGATCTTTCACCATGCTTTTGCCAATTACTTCATCTGATTCATAGAAGTTGTACAAGTTGCAAGTAAGATCAGCATGGACCAAAGACGACAGGTCGCTGAGCATAATTTTCACACCATCAAAAACCACTTGAATCTTTAAATGTTGAACATATGGAGCAACAATTTCAAAGTAGTGACAATCAGCTTCGATACAGTCGGGAGAATATCTGTATTCAATCAATTCCAGTCTCTTACATTTTGAGGAAGTTAAATGCAAACGATGAAAGCCACAAAATTCAGTTAGCTTCAAAGATTCAGCTGCTGACAATTCGATGTTATTTGTTCTATTTGTTCATCACTGAGAGCGATAAATGACAGCGCTAAACTTTTTAGGGGAGTCCAATTGAGTATACAATCTTCTGGTATTATGCAATAGTTGCATTTTAGTTTTATAATTGATGAACTGCTGCAAAGATCCTGTGGCAAGCTATACACATTAAATTATAAAATAAGTTGGACTCTAAATTACTATTATATGAAATTTACATAGGATTCTTATTTGGAAACTTTAGTTACTCGGTAAGTGAACAAAAATAAAATAAAAAGAAATGAGAAAGTTTCCTAAATGATAATTATAAGCTTCACCTCCCCGCGTTAAGTTTGTGTATATAGATAGAGTCATAGTCAAAATATGATTATTAGAAAAGCTTTTGTGATCCGTCATACTAATAACTCAAACTGATCACTAGAAAATAATGGCAAAAACAAGTGTTTCTCTACATAGAAAAGCTTGTGTGATGAAGAAGACAATGGAGCTTTCAGTTCTGTGCGACATCAAGGTTTGTGCAATTATCGTTGTTACAGACGGGACTACCGTCGAAACATGGCCAAGAAATTCCACTCATCTCAACTCAATTCTTGATCAGTACCGAAAAAAACATCCTCTGAGAAAAACAGAGCAACAATGTTGTTGTTGATGAAAATAATCTCAAAGATGTTTTGTCGAAATTGAATTCCAAGATTGAAGCTGTCAACAAGAGAATTGAATTCTTGAAAGGGAAATCAAATAATGAATGGTGATGGAGAAAGAGACGAATTTAGTGAAATGTTGAAAGAGATTGATTATTGGAAGCTCTAATATTCAAGAAACAGAGTTGTGTGATGATTTTGTAAGTGCTTGGGCTTTAATGTAAAAATATTGAATGAAGCTAAATATTGTTTATGGTATCTGTCCTCCTCTGTATTTTAAGCCAAGTAATACTAGTATTTTGCACCAGCAATGCTGCTGTCATTCCTTGTCTGTTTATCAATTGATGAGGTGGTTATGACAACAAAATATGCCAAAGATATCATAGGAATGCCATACATCTAGGTCAAGATCCTCCACTCCTTTCTTCAATACAATTTCAAGTCATTTGTCAAGATTAGCAGCAATGGCTACTACAAATGATGGCAGCACGACTCTCCAGCATCTCTATTACATATTATGCGAGCAAACATGAATGGAGATATGTCCACTAGAAGGGTTAATGTCATGTGCAGTCCATCAACCCCACTACTTTGTATAATACTACTGCTTTATTGCCGCCTGTAAATATAACTAGTATGGCTGGTACAACCCAGCCACATCGACCTTCTTTCTTGATGCTTTTGACTAAAAAAAATGACCTCCTTTTGCATCAAAAAAATTAATCTTTACACTAACCACATACATAAAAGCTATCAAATAAATGTAAAGAGATACATAATAATTGAACAAAATATTCTGGGAAACAAACGGTATCAATCTAAATAAATTCTACTCAGTACTCAACACCAGCAACCGATTCTAAGGAGACAGCTACAGTACTATTAGAAACTCTGGGAAGAGCTAACAAACTTTGTATCACTTTTGAACAATCACTGTTCTCTGCCACTATAACCAGTTTCTCCAGATATTTTGTGTGGTCAAACAAACACTTCATCAGTTCAGTAAGCTCTGTTGTCGTGTCAGCTCTGTTGTCGTGTCATCCTCTATTAAGGGACTCCACTGTAAAATAACCTTCAAGATTTTCAGATTGCGCAACGAACCTATGATGAATATGTTTTCATCGTTGTCTTCCAACTCATCCATGTCTTCACACCAGTAATTTAAGAAAGTGCAGTGCCAGTCCTAAGGATACAGAAGAACCACAAAACAGAATATAATTAAATGAGGGGCAAAAGCTAACAACATATATCAACAATAGAAAGCAAGTGAAACACTTGACAGAAATAAATATTGATAGATGAGATCTTTCATCAACAAGATTCAGTACATTTTTATGTTGCCGTTGTAGGAGATCAATGGGCGTGTAATAGTAACACTTTAATGCCAAACAAAACAGGAACTACTTAAGTACTCATTGTAAAAAATAGTCTTGAGTGCAGCATAACTTGGGTCACACATAAAAATCAGAACCCTATATCAAACACTATTCTCTCTAACTAAATAGAACAGACACATGAAGAAAAAGAATAAAATGAGTGAAGACAAAACAAAAGTATTTCGAAGCATTAAATCAGTTGAAAACATGCATACGTACCACTTTAAGATGTATTGTCAATTTCTCTAGACAAGGAGTTGAACTTAAGAGTCTGTCGATGCCAAGGAAGGCATATTTGCTAATCCAAGAATTTATCGTCAATCGTTTGCACTCCAACAACGGTAATGAAACATCTTCTTTTTGCAATATCAGCATGGAAATCATCTATACAGGAGATAGAAGTAGATTCATCAAAGTGTATTGAGGAACATAACTTATCAAATTTATAAGGGTTAAAAATACTCCCTCCGACCTCTAGTTTTACTCTCGTACAATTTAGTGTGTGATTTACTACTTTGCACCTTGCCGGAAAGGACTAAAGGCAGAGGCCGGCTGAGGATTGTTATGAAAATTGAGCTACCAGAGAAAGCAATATCTGTAAATCATTTTTAACCCCAGTAACAGCAGCAAATGCGATAGGTGTTAAAGGACCTGTTGACAATTTTACCGTTGAAGTCCCCCGATGAGGTACCTATTAGCAATATATGCTAAGAAGCCGGAGCTGGCATGTGCAGGTAGTACTGCACAATCCACCCCCACTCCTACTGCTATAATCACTATTTCAAGGCACCCGACCGCAGGCAGGCAAGCATCTCAAAGCTAAAGGACATTCAAAATTGGGCTAGTCTGTTTACTGGTAACACATTAGCATCGCGAGGAATGAATTTGGAGTATGTTTCATCTCCGAAGAAATATCAAAGAATTTAGGCCAATATCTTGTTGTATTGTCTTGTAAAAGAATATATCTAAAATCATGAGAAGTAGATTGCAAGGAGTGAAGTATATTAGCAAAGAAATCAAAGTCTTTCAAAATTAGCAAAGAAGAACACAAGCTGACTAGGCACAATATTGATTAGTCTGCTATATGAGGAAACATGTGCATATGTTGTTGGGACCTATTCCAGTTTTGGTAATAAAGATATGTTTACCAACAAAACATTAATATTACTTAAAGCCACTAAACAGGTCTTTTATATAATAATATAAATAAAAAAGAGATGAGCTATATATATTCATGTTTGCATTGCAAAAAAGACATGGTAGAGTAAACTGACCTCGATATACAAGGATGGGATGATTAGCTCATTAGCACATGCTACACTTGTAAAGTGATCTTTCACTATGCTTTTGTCAATTACATCATCTAATTCACGGAAGTCCTACAAGTTGTAAGTAAGATCAGCGTGGATCAAAGACAACAGGTCCCCGAGCCTAATTCCCACACCCTCAAAATTCCCTGAAATCCTAAAATGTTGAACATATGGAGCAACAATTTCAAAGTAACACTCATCTCCCTTATAGTCAAGAGGATGTGTGTGGTTACTCAATTCAAATCTCGTACATTTTGGGGAAGTTAAATGCAAACGATGAAAACCACAAAAACCACACAGCTTCAACGATTCCAGGTGATGACAATTTGATGTTATTTGTTTCATGTGTTCCTCACTGAGAAGCACAAATGTTAGTGTTAAACTCTTTAGGGATGTGCAATTCAGTATACGATCTTCTGGTATTTTGCAAAACTTGAATTTTAGTTTTACAAGTGATGAACTGCTGCAAAGTTCCTGTGGCAAGCTATACAGATCACTTTCCAAATAATAGCCCAAGAATTCGTCGCAACCCCTTAAATCTAGGTCAAGATTCTCCACTTTTTTCTTCAATACAATTTCAAGCCATTTGCCGCGTTTGGAACTATAATTTGACAGAGCAATGTTAGATCTGAAATGTAGAGTGAAGCTTTCAATTTTAGAGGAGTTAAGAAGAGGTAATGCATTGTGGATGAAGGAAATAAACCTCTTAGCAGACCAACCAGTGTTCGAGCGGTAACAATTCAGGTCGTGGATACAAGTCCAGATGTTTTGCCAACGTTTAGAGAGAATAGTTGTTGTGCAAGCATCTGTAATGGGGATTTTAGAAAGAATTTCAATAATAACAGAATCTGGCAACGCACTGATCCAATCAATTCCAGTTTCTGCCTCAATCTAGTCTGTTTTTGCACAATTGCTAGGGGACGGGTCCTGCTCGTCCATCCTCCTTGTCACACTGCTTTCCCCTTTCAAAATTTTAGTGTGAAAATCAGCAGTTGTTTCAAGCGTCTGACTTGAAATTTTGTGGGATGTAATAAAAGGTTTAGTGTGAAAATTTCATGTCTACTTTTTATGGATGTAATAAAATATAGACATTGAAATTTTGTGGGGTTCTACTGCAATTTGAGTTGGTTTTACAAAGTGGGTTGAATTCTAATTAGGATTCACGGGGCTATTTAATTCTAAACCCTAATTCATCTCTATATATAAAATATTATATTTCCTTAGAAGTATATTGAAAATTTGCTTAGTCGAGCTGTTCAGATTATTATCAAAACATATAACCCTTGAAATCATTGTGCATTTTAATGTTTTATTCTAGACATTCTGGTGAGTAATGATATCAAAAAGTGTAGACAGAAGCAGAGCTGTATGAATTGCTTAAAAATGATTCCATAAACTGTACATTAGTCTGCAATAGAAAGAGCAACTTATATAAAATTAAAAAAAAGGGCCAGCTTAAATCATTAAAAAGCTTCCTCATAATTTGCATTGCTATCTGTGAGCGTTTTTTTGTTTGATTCCGATTTCTGTTCGTGTGCTTGTTGTTGACTCTTACTCAAATTCAATTATTGATGATTTTTGGGTATGTGAGTTTCTGTAAGAGTTCATCATGGATGCCGAATGAGTGCAATGACAAGTTTTTTTTTGTAAATAATGTTTACTGCTTTGTAAGTTGTTGAACTGATTGGAGTGCTAACACTTTTACGCACCAAGTTTCTTTATCAATGGTCAAACTAATTACTTACTCCGTTTCTTAGACACGTGTTTCAGTGTGACTGCCCAGGTTCATGCCAGGGGCGGCTCAGCAGATCTTGTTGCCTAAGGCAAAATTATATTAAGAGGCCCTTAAATTTATTTTATAAAATTTATACACTAACAAGAAAATCTATTTTCTACCCAATAGATTAATCATTTAAGATAAAAAATATCAAATTTCACATAAAAAAAAGAAATGAAGAAGAGTACAAAAAATAAAAGTGATGGATTATCGATGTTAAGCTTCAAAACTCAAATAAAATTTTTAATTTGGCAATCATCACAAATAAGAAAAAGAAAAGAACGTACATAACTTAATAGTGAAGTTTTGAGCATGGATAGTAACAAAAATATCCAAATTTCTGATCAATTTAAATGATATAGTTCTTTTTAAATGATATAATTCATTCCATTAAGTAGCACTCATTGGTGAATATCTAAAACAAATTATAAAATTTTCATATAATAAATTAAATTAAAACAAAACAATAAAAACTTGTTCATTAATATTTTTGTGTTCATGTAGTTTAAGAAAAGATTGAAAAAAAATCATTATGTTATCAATATATATAACTTAGTTCCAATATAAAAAGGATATAATATAAAATTTGAAGTTAAAACAAATATATCAAATAATGAGTGAAAATATTATGAAAATTTATGAACTTATTGGTAAAACATACTCTCAAACAAATAAAATAAAAAATATACCAAAACAATTTTATTTACATAAATTATATTAATATATAATAAAATTAATAATAATAATTTAAACAAATTTGGGGCCTTCAAATTTTTGAGGCCTAAGGCAATGGCCTCACTGGCCAAGCCTTAGAGCCGCCCCTGGTCCATGCCTACACACTTTTGTGGTAGAACTCATTGGGTCTGAGATTTTTGTGCCGCCAAATGTGTTTCAAAAGGAAAAGAAATTGTCCGCCCTCTCTAGACTTTTTGAAAAAGGTGAGCTTGTTAATCCATATTGATCATTTATGATGTTGCGTTTACCATGCACACATATTTAATTGACAACTCTGGTGCATCAGGTTCAACATCAGGTTGTTCAGACAAGCCACATACTCCAACTTTAAAATGGTTTAATACGAACATAAAACTATGTTCATACCGTTCCTTGAATCTTTAATTTTTCATTTGTTAAGGTCGCTTGACATGTGTAGATAAAATATGGCTGATATTATATGGTCACACTTTGATTATTTTCCGTTAAGAAAGGTTCATAACTTGGCTCGGCTGAAAAGTTTGAATACGAATCAACATGATTTTGTTATGGTAGTGGTACAATTAAGCTAACTTTATGCACTATGCAACTCTACTATCAAATCATAACAGAACTTTTATTTCACCCTGCTATTGAAAAATTCCTACATGAATTGACAATGGTTTTTTTGCTTCTACAGATTCTCACTCCAAATAAACCTGTGAATTATGGTTGTTCTATCGGAAGATGACCATCTTCACCACATTATTGATACAATGACTCTTTGTTTTGCTCAAGTAACCTATTGCAGCGACACAGTTACATTTTTAGGAGGTGAAGACAAAACTTGAAATAAGGATTCAGAAGAATGTAAAGATATATATATATATATATATATATCACAGGTTTATTTGGAGTGAGAATCTGTAGAAGCAAAAAAACCATTGTCAATTAACTGCAACAAAGATGAAAAGGAAAGACTCGCAAGTGTGGAAATTTTCTCTGTATAGATACTGCTAAATTATCAGTTACAAGAGTCCTTAATAGAAAAGGTTATAAATAAAAAACACGTCTACTCTCCTAATAATTCTGAATATAAAAACTGACTCCACTACTCCTATAGCCTAAAGACTAGGAAACAACTTAATGACTCCTAAACAAATGCAACAACCTAATAACTACTAAACCACATCTGATCACGTTGCCAACATTCCCTCCCTTAAACTGAAACATCTTTTAGTTTAATTTGCAAACACCAAGTTGATCGCGTAGCTTTAGAAAGGACACTGGTTTCAGGGGCTTTGTGAACATGTCTGCAACCTTCTCTTCACTTCTACAATAAATAAGACTAATCTTTGCATCCTTAGTCATCCTTATTCAGATCACGCAAGAAGTGATACTTCACATCTATATGCTTACTTCGTCCATGTTCAACTGGATTCTTTGAAAGATTAATTGCCGAAGTATTGTCACATTAGATTGGCGTTGGTCTTTCCTGCTTAAAATGAAGTTCTTCAAGAATATTCCTTAGCCAAACTGCTTGACAAGCACACGATGTTGTAGCTACATACTCTGCCTCGGTAGTCGACAAAGTAACAATAGGTTTCTTCTTTGAAGACCAAGAAATAACTCCAGAGCCCAACATAAAAACATATCCTGATGTGCTTTTCCTGTCTTCAAGATTTCCAGCATAGTATCTATCAGTGTAACCAACTAAATCTCCAGCTGCTCTCATCTGATAAAGAATTCCAAGGTCACTGGTACCATTCAAGTACCGTGGGATCCTCTTGGCAGCTTGTAGATGCATTTCTTTTGGACTCTCTATGAATCTGCTGATGAGACTTACAATGTGCATAACATCAGGCCTTGTTGCCGTCAAGTACATCAAGCTTCCAACGATTTGCTTGTATAAAGTGTTGTCCACTTTTCTCCCTTCAGGTTTTTTGTCGAGCTTCAGACCCTTCTCCATTGGTGTGCTCACAGTGTTGCTATTTTTCATCTGGAATCTGTCAAGAATATCTTGCACATATTTCTTTTGAGAAACAAAAATACCATCAGCAGATTGATTCACTTCTAAACCAAGAAAATAATGCATCATACCCAAATCAGACATGTCAAACTCAACCATTATGGACTTCTTAAAGTTCTCAATCATAGACACATCACTTCCTGTATAAATTAAGTCATCCACATATAAACACACCATTAAGACCCCTGAACCTTTCCTTTTTATATAAAGAATATGTTCATATGGACACTTTTGAAATCCCTCCTTTGAAAAATAAGTATCTATGCGACTATACCAAGCTCTTGGAGCTTGTTTTAGTCCATATTGAGCCTTTTTCAATCTAAGAACTTTATTCTCACCACCAAATTTCACATAGCCAGGAGGTTGTTCGATAAATACCTTTTCTTGAAGTTCACCATGTAGGAAGGTAGATTTCACGTCCAACTGATAGATTTTCCAAGCATTTTGAGCAGCCAAAGCAATCACCAATTTGATGGTATCTAAACGAGCAATGAGAGCAAACACTTCTACATAGTCAACACCATATTCTTGCTTGTAGCCTTTTGCTACTAAGCGAGCTTTGAACTTGTCGACCTCTCCGGATTCCTTCAACTTTGTTTTGTAAACCCATTTGACACCAATGGTTTTCTAATTTTGTGGAGGATTTGTCAACTCCCAAGTATCATTTTTTTCAATTGATCTAATCTCCTCATCCATGGCTTGCTGCCACTTCAGGTCTTTAACGACATTGGCAAAAGATATAGGATCACAATATGAAAATAAAGAAAAATGACTTACTGTATTTCTAGATTTTATAGTCCCATATACCTCATAATTTTCCAACCATCTTAGTGCCCCTCTATTACGTTGTGGACGTTCATTGTTGAACTAATAATCACCTGATTCATGTTCAACACTTTCAACATCCTGTACAATTGGACTTGCTTGTGAACTGATCTCCAAAGGTCGTCCTGGTTCCTTTTCTTCTTCAACAGAAACTGGAATATGTTGAAACGAATTGTTATCGCCCCAATTCCAGATTGCTTCTTCATTAAAAATAACATCTCGGCTAACAACTATTTTCTTAGTAATAGGATTGAACAAGCGATAAGCTTTTGATTTGTCACTAATACCAAGGAAAATGCACTTCTGACCTTTATCGTCCAACTTCTTCCTTGCCGCATCTGGAATATGTGCATATGCTATACACCCAAAAATCCGAAAGTACTCAACATTTGGTTTACGCCTACTCCAAGCAGCTGGTAGGACATATATTCAATATATAAACGCTCCAACTAACTGCTTCTGCCCAAAAGTCTCTTGGTAAGTGACTTCTGTTCAAAAGACTACGCACCATATCAAGAATTGTGCGATTTTTCCTTTCCCACAGACCATTCTGTTGAGATGTGTAGGTTGCGGTAAGGTGCCTTTTAATTCCATGTTTCTCACAAAATTCTACAAATTCTAGTGAGTTATATTCACCACCTCGATCAGTCTGCAAACACTTAATTTGACAACCTACTTCATTTTTAACAAGCACTCTAAACTTCTTAAAAGTTTCAAATGCTTCAGATTTTTCTCTTAAGAAAAAAAACCCAAGTATTTCTGCTATAATCATCAATGAAGCTAATGAAATAGCGTTTACCTCCATTAGATATAGGACTTATCGAACCACAAATATCTGAGTGCACCAACTCCAGCACCTTCTTTGCCCTCCAAGAATTGCGTTTTGGAAATGGTTCACGATGTTGCTTGCTAACAAGACACTCTTCACATAATTCAATGGGAGATTCAACCTCTGGAAGACCCAACACTACTTTTTTTTGTTTTAGAAACTTCAAGCTTCCAAAATTAAAATGCCCATAGCGAAAATGCCACTTCCAGGAATCCCCTTTAACTTTTGCAAAGAGACAAGATTTTGTGGAGTTGTGAAGATATAAAGGGAACAAGCGATTTGATGACATGTTAATCTGTGCGATTAACCCCAAATGAGAATCTCGTATCTTACAAACTCCACCTTTGATATTAAGTTCATATCCCTTTTTCTTGAAGTTGCCCAACACTTAGTAGATATTTTTCTTCAACGTAGGGACATAAAACACATCACTGATGGTATGAATGGAGTTGACTTGAACCTTCCCTTTTCCCATGGCAGAGACCACTGAATTATCTTCAAATCTCACAGTATCTCGAAAAGTTTCATCCATCTCTGAGAATGCTTCTTTCTGCCCAAACATGTGATTACTACAGCTTGTATCGAGATACCATTCATCATTTGAAGCTTTCTCTTTGGCAGTGTATGCCATCAAAAGTGAAATCTTCTCTTCTTCTCCCTTTGTTTCCACATCTTCCTTCGTTTCTGCAAAGTTAGATCTGCCACCACTCTTCCTATTTAAATTGGTGCGACACTCAGATCGATAGTGTCCAAATCGATGGCATCGATAGCATTCAATTTGAGACTTGTCATGTCTTTTTTCTTTTTCCTGGGAATCTGCAGTGCTGCTCTTCTCCTTCTTCCGGTGCCAATTATTTCCCTTCCATTTGACTTCCTCCTGATTTGTACCTTTCGAAGACATTGCTGCCTTCAATGCTACTTCATCCTTGTCCTGTTGATTTATTTTCTGTTCATGAACCAACAAAGAACCCTGCAGCTCATCAAGAGAAAGAGTATCGATATCTTTGGATTCTTCCATGGAGAAAACAATATAATTGAACTTTGTTGTCATTGAGCGAAGTATTTTCTCAATAATGCTAACATCCTCCAGTCTTTCACCATGAATTCACATTTTGTTTACGATAGCCAACGTCCTAGAGAAATAATATGTTACCGACTCACCACCTTGCATACGTAAAGTCTCGAACTCACCACAGAGTGCTTGAAGCTTCACTCATTTTGCCTTCGTTGTTCCTTGATACTTCTTCTTCATGGAATCCCATATGTGTTTGGAAGTATCCTTGCAAAGAATGGTTTCCAGTATTGAGCGATCAATAGCCTGAAAAAGGTAATTTTTCGCTTTGAGATCCTTCAATCTTAGACTATCCAACTCTGCCTTTTGTGTTTCCGACGAGGCAGTATCAGTTGCTGGCTCTTGCATGCCAATACTGACAACTGGCCAAAACTCTTTGGACCTAAGGAAGTTCTCCATCAACATGCTCAAATCGTCGTAATGACCATGAAAGCGCGGAATAGCGGCCTGGACAAAATTCTTAGAAGCCATCTTTTGTTGCTGCAATAGTACTTCAAAAAGAAGAAAAAACTTTCTGGCTCGAATACCAAATGATAGAATATTAACTGCAGCAAAGATAAAAAGAAAAGACTCGCAAGTGTGGAATTTTTCTCTGTATAGATACTGTGAATTCTCAGTTACAAGAGTCCTTAAATAGAAAACGTTATAAATTAAAAACACGTTTACTCTCCTGATAATTCTGAATATAAAAACTGACTCCACTACTCCTATAACCTAAAGACTAGGAAACAACTTAATGACTCCTAAACAAATGCAACAACCTAATAACTACTAAACCACATCCGATCACGTTGCCAACATATATTCAGAAGAATGTAAAGATATATATATATATATATAATATTTGTTATAATTTATATGTATTTATTCTTATTCATAAATATATAACAATAGTATTAAATAGAATGTGATGGTATTTATTATAATCAATGTATATTTACATTTTTGTACATAAATATTATGACTTTATAAGGATATTTCGTAATTCAACTTTTAATTTGAGGGCTTCCCTAATTTCTGGACACATGTTTAATTTTGTATGTGTATTCCATGTGAACTTTTATAGATTTGTTAGAACGATAAAATTTTTTTATGAAATCATACATGTCAAACTTATGATCATTATCATCCTCTATCAAGTTCCCCTGTTTCAGTCGATTTCCCCCAAAACCCTTCAAATGTACCAAGCCAATCGATGGCCTACATGGAAAAAATTTCCAGTATGGATATTCTGGATTGATGCAAGATAACTCGATAATGAGGCTTTTGATAGATAACAATTATGGATCAGAATCAAAACAAAGTTTGAGGGGTTACAAAGACCATGACTTCAATATCGCTTCAACTGGCCCAGTGGAGATCGGTTGTCTATGGAATTATTGATATTTGAGAGCTGGATAAACATTTAGTAGGGACTTGAAAAATGCAATAGAAATAGAAAGGGGAGGGGGGGAATATTTAGAATTGAATGTGGGACAGTGGAATTGTGCTAATTATTCCCAGATAATGTCTTAGATCATTTGCAGTAGTACTACATATCTGTTGTATGTAGATTTGTATCCACTCGAAATAATACATAAGTTAATTGGTTTGTTAATATGGGCTGAAGGAAGTTTATCTTTCAACTCTCCTCACAAGCTTCCGACCATATGAATTTTACCTTCTTTTGAGTCAATGTCGTCAAATGTAAAACAATAGATGAGAACCCTTCCATAAATCTTCCATAGTAATCTCCCAAATCCAACAAACTCCGTATATCTGAAGCAAACAAAGGTCTAGGCCAATTCTAAACCTCCTCGGTTTTCTTAGGATTAACTTGAATACCCTCACTAGAGACAATATGGCCAATGAAAGTAACTGACCTACACCAAAACTAACATTTGCTAAACCTAACATATAATTCACGATCTTTGAGGATTTGCAACACAATCCTTAATTGCCCAACATGATCATCCTCACTCTGTGAGTAAAACAACATATCATCAATAAATATAATCACGAATATGTCAAGATATTTCTTAAGAACCCTATTTATCAAATCCATGAACGCCTCTAGGGTATTGGTCAAATAAAAAGACATTATAAAAAATTCATAATGACCATACCGGGTTCGAAAAGCCATCTTTGGAATGTCATTTTCCTTTACCCTCAATTGGTGATATCTCGACTGAAGGTCAATCTTAAAGAAGTAACTCTCTCCTTGAAGTTGAATAAACAAGTCATCAATCCTTGGAGTATGATACTTATTCTTAATGGTAACCTTATTCAATTGCCGATAGACAATGAACATTTAGAGAGAACCATCCTTCTTTTGAACAACAACACCCAAGCACCATATGGAGAGATACTCAGTCTAATGAAACCCTTATCCAACAAATCTTTCAATTCCTTAAGTTCTGCCAGGGCCATATGATAAGGAGGAATAGAAATAGGTTGTGTATCTGGGAGATACTCGGTCTAATGAAACAATTATCCAAAAAATCCCACTCATTGCTTCTACACTTGTGTAGGTTCTAAGCCTGGTTCCATGTGATTTCTCTTCTTCTTCTTCTCTTAGTTTGAGGCTTGTCAAAGGACTTTTGAGAGGTAGCTGCTTGTCATCCCGACGGTCTCTCTTTTTCCTTATTTTATGCTTTGTTCTATTTGAGAAACAAAGACATTGAGACTTGGAATTATCTTTAAATTCTACACTTTATGCTTTAGTGGCTTGTACGCATGACAACCAGATTTTGGGGTTATATTAGAATGAATAAATTTTTCGCCTTTACGTTATTCTTGCTTTACTCTCCGCATTTCTTTTGTTTTGTTATGTTTGAGGTTGACTTGTATTAGTGGAAATAGAAAGTGTCATCACGTTCAATTTTGGGTCGTGACACATACAATCAGATAAATAAGAATATCATGGTTATTATCATGGCTGGTGGTGGAGATGATTTGTCAGTGGTGACTGGTAGTGAATGTGGTCAATAATGGCAATAGGTTGTGTGGGTGGTCGATGGTTAGTAGTGATCATTTGAGGTGGTGATACAATTAATGACTTATGTAGGTGGGTGACAGTGAAAATGGTTGATGGTAAAGGAATCAATCGTGGTTTTTTATTGTGGAGGTGCTTCTTGATATTTATTAGCGGTGAATATCTTATGGAGGTTCATCGCAAAGGTTTCCGATAGTAATAACTTGTGATGAACATGTTAGTATGTGATGGTTGTCGATACTTGTAGTGGACTGGTGGTAGGTGATGGAGCTTGACCGTTCCCTATAAGTTGATGATAGAATCGTGTGTTAATAATCGATAGAATAATGATAAAAAGTCTATATATTTATATTTTTATATTACCTTTATTTATAAGTGACAGTTGGGGAGGACGAACATATCATCAAATTTTGGTAAAATAAAAAAGCAAGGTAAATTGGACTTGAGCTATAATGTAACACCCTGCTACTAGAAAGAACTAAAATTAGAAGGAAACCATTTTTGGAAATAATCAAATTTGGAAAGTTTGACAAAGTTAAGCTTAGTATGAGTTGTGGGTCAACTTCAAACAACCATAACTCCTAGCTCAGAATGAGTTAGGTGTGCTACAAGATACCGTAGAAAATATATTTGAATTATCTTTCCAACACCACTGAGTTTGCTCAGTTTCGAATTCGTATGAGGGAGATATGTCCATTTGAAGTTGGGTTGTCTAGATAAGGAAAGTCAAAACCGGATTTTAGAAGAGTATTATGGTCTTTTCATTACCCAATTAATTAAATTGGTTTTTGGTAATTAAGGGTGTGTTTGGTATGAAGGAAAATGTTTTCCATGGAAAATGTTTTCCTAGAAAATGTTTTCATGGAAAACAAGTTGATTTTTGACTTATTTTCTCATGTTTGGTTGGTGACTAGAAAATATTTTCCGGAAAAGATTTTGTGTTTGATTTATGAATGAAAAATGTTTTTGAGAAATATCATTTATTTTTACTAGAGTAGAAAATATTTTTTGAAAACAAACTTAAATTTTTTTGGGGGTGGGGGTGGGGGCTGCGTAGGGGG